>NC_000068.7:106907833-107207833 GCF_000001635.26 Mus musculus
GACAAGATTTCCTCATTTTACACTGCCTTTTTCTTTAAAGAAAAAAAATTATCATTATGAGCTCTCTCATAGTGAGGGGCAGAAAAGAAGACTGTTCAGCTTTTAAAAAGATCATTATCTAGGGAGACATTATACAAAGCTTTGCTGGTGTTCACATAAGTGCTGGCATATGAATGAGATCCCCATTGTAAAAATCACAACCAAGGTGAAGGGATCTTATCCCAGGCTCACCCCAAGCTCTGCTTACTACAGAAGAAAGCAATCATTCCCGATCCTGAAATCCAAATGGAAGACTGCCTGCCTAGACAAATGCCAGGTCTGTGCCGCTGAGATCAGGAGCCACATGTCCCGGACTGGCCTGCCTAGCTCTTGCTCAGTATTCGCTCCTCTAAGCACATGGAAAATTCACTGATAGACCCCTTTCCAGGTCGGGCAAGCCAGATATTCAAAACAAAAGCAGGCAGAGACCAGAAGGAGGCCTGTGGCACTTCTAAGAAATGCTTTCCATTTACCTGGAGGGTGGTCATTGTGATGGCCCTAAAGAAAATAAAATGGATATAGGATACCAAGAGTTAAGCAGAAGTAAGCCAAGATTCTGACCTAGCTACCCATGCAAAGCAGCAATGGACAGCTTCATCTGCTTAAGGCTCCCTGTTTTTGCTTCTAGAATTGAAGACTACATCGTGTTCCTGAGATTACACAAGAATGAAGTGAGAAGTTGCAAGACAAGGGTTTGACTAGAGTAAGTGCCCAATGTTTGAAACGATTACTGCCAAGAGAAAGCAGAGTGTCTGAGCTGAGATTCAGAAGGCAATTGGTATAGCTAAGAAAAGAGCCATGGAGAATGGGACTGTCCCAGAATGCCTTGCTTCCTCCTTTAGGCTAACTCACAATTTTGCAAAATGTGCTGAAAGCTTGAAATAAATTATACAATTTCTGAGTTCTAATATCTCTGTCTTTTGGTGGATGCTATTGATCCAGAGATCACGTGGCTCCATTTCAGAGCAATGTCACACATAACAAGCCCTGGATCCAAAAGCCCAAATGTAATTGAAAATACTTTTCAGTTTCTGTTGGCTTTCCTTAACAACATCCTAAGGATTGAAGTATTAGCTCACAGTAATATTTAACCCATTTTGCCCTTTCCCCACCCACTAATTTCCTCCCTGCTCTGTTCCCAGCCTCCCCTTGATATTCACGGCTGACCCCACCACTCCCGACACCGCAGCAGTGTTCATCTTCAGACTCCCTGTTCTCTCCATTAGCAGCTCATTTATCCGATCAGTGTGCTGAGCACCTCTCGAACCAAGAAGGGATCCTTCCACTTGAGGTAGAGGAATACGAGGGAAATTTAGTTATTACAGGTGTCACTCTTGAGGTAGACAACTCTGTGAACATTAAACATGATTATTCTCACATCGACTCCATAAAGCTACTGTGAGAAATGTGATAATGCCCAAAAGTAGTAGAACCTTGAATATAGTGAATTCACAATAAAGTTTGTATATTACCATTGGCTTAACGAGGCATGCTCAGTGCATCTTATATGCCAGTAGAAACCTCAATTGGACAAGGATTATACGTGTTTATCAGGACAGATCTTATGACCCTTGTATTTCACAGCTTATCCACCTGGGGCTAGTGCATCTACTTGGGCCTTATGCTTTTAGCTGACCTCCACGGAAATAGCCCTTGCTTTGCTACTGACTCTCATAGGCTTCTTACTACTCACAGCTAACACTGTCTCAATGTAATCCTCACTGTAGAATCCACCATGATTAATGGAATTCTCATTAGCCAATAGCTCTAGCCATGGGGAAATTTCCAGTACCTGGCATTCTTTGGAGAATAAAATCATAGAAATGAAAAATAGTCCCTAACAAATCCTTTGGCTCCATTTTGGTTAAGCCATCCCCTCTCTTTCCCATTCTTGGATAATAAATACATACAGCAGTAAGGTCTGGGCTATTGCCACCTTAAATGGCATCTTCACATTGGTGATGGTATGTGTCTGCATGCAGACAAGCTTCCAGTAAACCTCTGAATATTTACTTCCCTGTCATTTTCCTCTGAGCATTTGCTCGTAACACTCTGGGGAAGGAGTCATGATAACAGACACTAATGATTAGGGCTGCTCCCTCCCCCTGGGTACACACACACACACACACACACACACACACACACACACTTACCTTTAAAAATCAAGTGTTAATTTTGGCAGAGGTTATCGACATTGTCCAGTTCTGACAGCCTCAGTTCCACATTCAGAGACGTGCTAGGAGGTGAAGGGGACTTAGCAATGCCTTCAACTTTCATTACTCAGCCAGATTGCAGAGTCTATCAATTATCCCAACATTGACAGTCGGGTGAATTAATTGGTGCATTTGACAAGGACAGCTATTACCCTATGTTGTTCTGACAGCTGGTTTTGATATCGGGAATTTGTCAACCTCCCTTTCACTTCACTGGAGCAGTGGGAGAGACGGCTCAATGGCTCAGTTGAGAGCATTGCAGACTCTCTTTCCTGACAGTCTCCTCTGGGGTAGACTCAATGGCATCCTAAGCCAGAGCACCCCGACATGCCCCCAACTCTCACAGCCCAATCATATACATTGAGTGGGCTAACACAAAGAAAAGAGAATGAGGAATGTTGATAGATTTGTTAAGCCTTTCAGGATGGAATGTGTGCCCTTCAGAGGCTGGCTATCCTTGCCAGGTTCCCTTTCCTGGATTTGTTATGTGACACTGATACAGGATCATGAGAAAGGTGTCTTCAGTGGTCATGTGGGTGGCAGCACGTGACCAACTTCGTTTTGAGAAGCTGTCTAAGACATAATTATACAAATAAATGGCAAATAAGGAGCGTTTAATGAAGTTCCTTTGTAGCTTTAAGATGCTCAAGAATCTAAAATATTTTATACCTCCTACTGCAATTTTTGTTTTAGAAGTATTCTTTCTGAGTTCGAGGCTAGCCTGTTCTACAGAGTGAGTTCCAGGACAGCCAAGACTACACAGAGAAACCCTGTCTTGAAAAAAAAAACAAAACAAAAAAAAACCCCCAAAAAACAAAAACAACAACAAAAGAAAGAAAGGAAGGAAGGAAGGGAGGGAGGGAGGAAGGAAGGAAGGAAGGAAGGAAGGAAGGAAGAAAGAAAGAAAGAAAGAAAGAAAGAAAGAAAGAAAGAAAGAAAGAAAGAAAGAAAGAAAGAAAAAAGAAAACATGAAATGGGTTAGCCTGCTGATTCAGTGTGACTTTGAGGAAGCAAGAGATTTGCTGTCGGCTTCTGTAACCTGCCTGTGTAATGGAGAGTGTAGCCACACACACCCACAGCTTCCCAATTCAATTTCCCATGATAAGGATGGTGTGGGGAAGAAATTGTTTATTTGGCTTAAGCTTCTACATCACTGATCATCATTGAAGAAAATGAGGAACTCAAACAGGGCAAGCACCTGGAGGCAGGAGCTGATGCTGAGGCCGTGGAGGAACACTGCAAACTGGCTTGTCCTTCATGGCTTGCTTTGCCTGCTTTTTCTTTTAAAATAGAAACCAGAACTACCAACCCAGAGGAGGCCCCACCCTGAAACTCTGCCCTCTCAAAGCAATCACTAATTATGAAAATACTCTACAGGTTTGCCTGCAGACAGATCTTAGGGAGACATTTTCTCAAGTGAGGCATCCTTCTCTCTGATGATTTCTGTTGTGTCAACTTGACAAAATACTAGCCAGCTCTCGGAGGGTAGTCAGAGGGAGGTAGTCAGATTGGGATAGCAATGTGAACTGTTCCAAAGACAAGCACAGTTAGCACAAGTCATTATCCCGCCATTGCTCCCGGGGTTTGGCTGGGTGAAAAGCAAGAGCAGAGTGCTGATTCCGCTGGGAAGCTCAGAGGGCAGGTGTCAATCACAGTGTGCTACAGTCATTGGGTGTAACTAGTCCCGGGCATTAATGCTGACCATGTGAGTTAACAACTCAGTAGGTTTGCAATTGTCTGGGGTTGAGCGAGAAGTGCTGAGCAGTAAGTGTAATCCACAACCCATAAAATTACGCCTGCTGTAGAAAATGCAGTTCAAGGACATTTAAAACAGTTAGGCCAGAGTAAAACTGATGCTCGGTTACATTTTCCGGGTGGCATGTTGGGCTTACACTGGGGAAGCGACCCCTGGAAAGGTTAATATCAAAGCGTTAGAGGGGGCTGAGCCGCAGGATGTGATTAGGTCTTTGCAGTCTTTCTACTCAATGCCTGCTGTGGATTCTTGCTTCACTGCAGAGGATGCCATGAAACCATTGCTCTTCTGAGCCCTCAGCTCCTCTTCATGAAAAGTTGGCTGTCCTTATTATTCCCAGTCCTTTCAAGCCCCTCCCTTAGATTCTACTGCAGGAGCGAGGTTGAGAACAGCTCAAGTCTTAAGACAGGGAGAAGCAGACTGCACCAGAATACATCTGTAGCTCATTACACCCCAATTGGCTCTGTAAGTGAGGGCCTAGTGGCTGGATTTGTGACCCTGGAGTTTTTACTGTGACAGATCTAACAGGTCTACTCTCCCGGACCTCACTGTACACCCTGACTTCTCTCTTCTTGTTTGAAAGGATCAGAATATGATTTTTTTTCTTAAATTGATCTGAAAGTGGTTACTCTGAAATTTCTATTGTTAGTTATAGATGTAGCTTCTGGTACCATGAGAAACAAATCTAACTACCTCTCAACAAAAGCATTCTGAAAATATCCAACCCATGCCTCCGCCAATGAAACATGTCCAAGTTCTATAGAGACTAAGTTCATCGAGCTTCAGAGGCTACCTATAAGAAAATGATACAAAATTCTAAAACAAACCCCACCCCAAAAGTAAAATCTGATAAAGAAAATAAATTACAAGAAATCAAACATTTTTTTTAAAAAGCTGACAATCCAAGCATTAGAGAATCTAAAACAATAATAATTATTTTATCAATGAATGGTCCAGAATGAGTCTTTATTACTTTTTTTCATTTCTTACATCCTTCAGTTCTAAACATTCATTTGAAAATGATTTGTTGGGGACAGGGCCAGGCTGGGCCAGGGCACTGGCAGCTCTGAGATTTCAGTGCGACTCCAGCCCGTGGACCCACTGCCATGGGCACCAAGCAGGTCACCCACAGGTATTTTATGCATGGTGTAAGTGGTGAAGGCAGCCAGTGCCTGTTTTCGCATGACTTGGCCAAGTATTTGCAGATGGCAAACGGAGAAACCCAGCAAGCCCCCAGCACTGATGATGTGGATGTGATGGAGCTAGGAGACCTCTTCATGCACCTTTCTGGAGTAGAGTCATCAGAACCCTAGTCAGTGCTGATGCCTTCATTTGGGCTCTGCAGTCATCTTTCCAAGGCATGGTGCAAATGCAACTGTCACTGACCTGAGGTGACACGGTACCAGGATGCGAGTGCAATAGTGAATCCCCTTGGTCTCTTCATGATTCACTTTCCCTGTCCTGGTGAAGGGAAGAGAGATCACCAAGTCCATGGAATCAGGACATTTAGAGTTGAGCTCTCAGTTGTACCTCCAGTTTCTTTCTCAGGGACCAGCTATGTGGTCCAGCTGTTTTAAATGAGTGCTTTAAATGAAACCTGACTGCCATCTTTCTTTTGTGACTTTCTTCCTTAAGCAACAGTAAACTTGCAGCTGCTCATAAAGCAGCAGATCTGGTTTTTGTTTTTGTTTTTGTTTTTCTCTTGCCAAGACATCGCTAGCCCTGTAGAAGGGTCCCCTGCAGTGACCATCTCTAATATAGTTGTTGAGCCTTGGAATGTATGCAACTGTGTAGTGAGAACATATTTGGTCATATTGGTGCTGTACCATAGGGTAGACTTTATGGCTGTGAGGGTGGCTATTGAGTTCCTTCCAGTGTCTCAAGTCAACAGGTGTGTGCAGTTGTGAAGATCTCCAGGGAGATGCCATCTTACCCTCCCCTTGTACTGAGAGCACACGACACAGGACTCACACACAAACTGCTTGTTCACGCCTATAAAGTAGGCTCTACACTGGTTTTTATGGTAGACAGGAGCAGCCACTCCTCTCTCTAAGAACCAGGGCCAAGAAAGAGCAAGTTTGTCCTAAACCTGAATTCATTTTCATAAAAGCCTGTCATTACCTGTATGTTTTTTGCTTGGTTGTTCCTGTAACTGTAGAGGATGTTCCTTGAGTTCTGTCTGCACAAGAAAATGAACAAGCAGGGCCCGCATTGCGAGTTTGACATTACTTTTGAAGGAGTCACTAGCCATTAAACCTAAATTTAATTTATTTTATTAAAATAACATGCGCCGGGTGTGGTGGCACATGCCTTTAATCCCAGCACTCGGGAGGCAGAGGCAGGTAGATTTCTGAGTTCGAGGCCAGCCTGGTCTACAAAGTGAGTTCCAGGACAGCCAGGGCTATACAGAGAAACCCTGTCTCGAAACAAACAAACAAACAAACAAACAAAAAACACATAACTGAGGAACAATCTGATAGCTGTATTTTATCAGGCTCAATAAAAACAAAGTTAAAATCCAAAATCATTAAGAAAAAAGAAAAAAGAAAATGATTTATGTTTTTCTAAGAAAAAAGGAAAAAATTCACTTTTGAAAATTTTATTTATTTATTGCTTGTGTGTTTGGGAAGTGATCAGTACATGTATGTGCCACAGCACACATGTGGAGTTCAGAGGACAAATTTTGGGAGATGGAACTCTCCTTTCAACACAAAAGCCATCAGGCTTGGTGACAAGGCTTGGTGACAAGTCCTTTCTTTCTTTCTTTCTTTCTTTCTTTCTTTCTTTCTTTTTTTGTCCTTTAAGCTATCTTACTATCTCTCCATCTTCTCTTTATCATCCAAAATTACCTTTTACTTTTAAAAATGTAAATGTTATTTTTCAACTATATGAGTTCTGATAGGTATTATCAATAAATTATTATTAGCATTTTGTGAAATTTGGGGAAGCCCTTTTAAGTTTTTGTTTGTTTGTTTTTGTTTTCAATTAACTTTCAATGAAAGATTTGAAAGAATTTTCTGTAGAAAACTGTCTATCCCGCTGGGCGGTGGTGGCACTCCCCTTTAGTCTCAGTACTCAGGAGGCAGAGGCAGGCAGATTTCTGAGTTCGAGGCCAGCCTGTTCTACAAAGTTAGTTCCAGGACATCCAGGGCTACACAGAGAAACCCTGTCTCAGAAAAAAAGGGAAGGGAAGGGAAGGGAGGGGAGGGGAAGGGAAGGGAAGGGAAGGGAAGGGAAGGGAAGGGAAGGGAAGGGAAGGGAAGGGAAGGGAAGGGAAGGGAAGGGAAGGGAAAGAAAAGTGTCTAGCCCTAAACATTTCACACATCGTTTATCTATGTCGCCCATAAATCTCAGATGTCAAGTATTACCTGGCACTTCTATACACACAGTCCTGGCCTTTTGTCTTCAAACATAACCCATGACAGAAGAGACCGCACACCCAGGGAGGGGAATATTCCTGGAAGCCATTTTTACCCCAGGATAGCTAGACATCCTTAACTGTACAAAAGTGAATGCAAACAGCAAAAATATATCCCACTACACTTAAACTAAAAGTGTCCCTAACTTATGTTTCATTTAGCTGGAATTGACGTACCTAGGACTCACCCAGTAATGCTTCCAAACACCCGAAGGAAGCTGAGCTGGTGGGGAAAGAAGCAGTGGTTAAAACCAACCCCCATCACAAAGATATTCTTCAGCGAATCTCCAAATCAATGGCCTTGTCTACTACACAGCCTTGTTCCTTGATAAAGACAAGATCTTCATAAATGAGACTCTCATAACCTTGAACTTCACCAGCCTTCACCTGTGAGTCCTCAGAAGGCAACTCCTTGCCTCACTCTGCTGGGCTCTGTTTTCCCTGAAGATATGACCTGGGACCAGGGAGGGGTGAGAAAACCTCAGCTCTGAATAGGCTCAGGAGGCTACCCACTAGCCCTGTGGTGGCCATGGTTTTTGGGTGTGTTACAATAAACATCTACTGAAAAATTGAATTAATAGCTTTTTTTTCTCCCTCTCTTACACTCTTCTCACCTATTTTCTTTCTTTATCCTTCTTGCTTAATTCAACCTTCTATCTTTTGTTGTCTTGTTTCTATCAAGTTCAGTTCTTGTGAGCATAACTTAGAATCTTGGCTTTCCCACTTTCCAGCTGTATGGGTTTGGCAACAGATATATTCACAAGGGGCCACAGCTCCTGCATTTATCAAATCAGGTTTATAAGCAATTCCCACTAAAGTCATTATGAGGAACTGATGAAATAAAACAGCGGAGCTCAAACCTTTAGAAATAAATTATTATTTATTTTGCAAATACTTAAACCTTTTATTGTTCAGAAATAAAATTTGCAAATAATATAACCTATAAGTACATATAATAAAAATTTATCACAATGCCTCTCTGTATGACATAAAGAACATTTACAAGGAAAAACATTATAATAAAATAGTTTATAAATGCTCAGGGGCAGCTACACAAGATGCTGTGAGGACATGGTCTGGGGTTTGCACCCACATTTTTTTCCATATACAAGACAGAATCAAGTACAGATGAAAATTGTATTAGCAACCAAAGTGATGCATAGAAAAATATGAAGTGCAGATTTCGCTCACTTTACATAATATTTGCTTTCTGGCTAAGCTGTGTGTATATAAATGTAAAACATAATTCATAAATAAAGTAAATTTCTAGGCCCAGGTAATTATAAATATTTACTTTTGGTATCAAGAATGTAGCTCGGTAGCTAAAATGCTTGCTTAGTGTGAGACAGCCGTGGGTTTGATCCTTAATACTGCACAAAACAGGTAATGTGCTGAATGCCTGTAATTCCAGCCTTCAGGACCTGGAAGGCTGGGATCAGAAGTTCAAGGTCATCTCCAGCCACATACAGATTTAGAAGCCAGCCTGGGCTCTCTTAAGAGCTTGCCTCAGAAGAAGAAAGCATGAACCTGTTCAGAGATGCACTATGGATGCCAATCTTAGAGCTCTCAATGTGTTTATTGTATAAAAAGTGTGCATTTGTATTGGGGGGATAGAATTCCTAGACTGACAGATACTACTACCCCTCAGTGGTTGGGGTCTAAAAGAGCTAACATAATCTGAAAGCTTTTCAGTCTCTCCAAAGATGGTGATGTTGACTAATATGTTGTCAAAAAAAAATCCATAAACAAAGAAGGTAGGAGGTCCAGGATCAAAGCACCCAAGATTCAGTGGCCTGTGATTCTGTGCATTCTACAACACAAAATCTGATGAATTCCTTAGAAACACTAGGGAAAATGAGGAGGAGGCTGCATAATATGCTAAAACTTTGGCCAAGAGAATGAAGGCAGCCAAAGACAAACGCCAGGAACAGATTGCCAAGAGATGTAGGCAGTCCTCGAGGAAAGCTGATGCTTCTAAGTCCAGTCAAAAATCAGACTGTAAGAGCAACAAATGAGTGACCAGACCTTGAAAACACAGTAAGAAAAGAAAGAGGACTGGGGGGAAAGTAGGGTCTAAAGAGAAGACAAGAGAAAGAGCAGAAAGATAACATTGAAGTCAGTAGCCCCTTAAAGAGCTAGGATCTTAGTAAGGGTTTAGGAATCTCAGAGAAGAGAAGCTTAAGGAGTGTAGAGCTCCCATGTCCTCTCTGAGTGCACAAGCAAGCCAGTCTCTAGCCCACAGATGTGATCACCAGCAAGAAAACTGTTCATACCTAATAGCTAATGGGGTTTCCATAGAAACCAGAGGCACAATCAATGAGACAATTTTGATCTTCCTGAGCATCTAGTCTGAGTCTACCTACCCTCCCCCCTCCCCACCACCATAGGAATCATCTCGTTAGCTTACAAAACTTGATTTGCACGCATGAGATACCAAGAATGTCAGAAGTTCTGTCAGGAAACTGGGGACAAATACTATTTTTTTATTATGTAATACCACCCCATCAATGTAATATTCAACTTTCATTTTATTTATACTTAAAGATGTATTTTATCTTTTATGTATGTGTATGTTTGTCTGGATCTAGGAGCACATGAGCACAGGCAGCCAATGGAGACAAGACAGAGTATCAGATCTCCTGGAGCTAGAGCTATAGGTGATAAATTGTGAGCTGTCCATCATGAACTAAATTTGGTCTTCTACAAGAACAGCAAGTGCTCTTAACTGCTGAGACATCACCTCAGTCCCTCAGTGTGTTGGTTAGGGTTTTGTTTGTTTGTTTGTTTGTTTTTTTAATTTTTTGACAACTTGATGCAAGCTAGAGTCACTTAGAAAGAAGTAACCTCAAATGAGAAACGTCCACATCAAATTGGCCTGAGGCAAGTTTGTGGGGACATTTTGCTGATTAATGATGGCTGTGGAAGGGCTTAGCCCACTGTGAGTGGTACCATCCCTGGGTAAATAATCCTAGAAGGCAGGCTGAGCAAGCCATGAAGAGCAAGCCAGTAAGCAGCAAATGTGCCGGTTCCTAGAACTCCAGGTTTCTCCTTGAATTCCAGCCTTGGTTTTGTTAAACGCTTGGCTGTGACACGGGTGGTAAGTCAAACAAATCCTTTCCTCCTCAAGTTTCCTTTGGTCATAATGTTTTGTTACAGCTACAGGAAGCAAACTAGGACCCTCAGATATGTGTGTGTGTGTGTGTGTGTATACACACACACACACACACACACATATCTCCAACAAAAATAGCTTTGCATCATTTAAGAATACCTAATGCATTTTAATTTATACATATCAATAGTCTTATTGAAGTGTAGCATGCCACAAGACAAAGGGCATCTATTTCCAAATCACTGAAGGACAAGTCAATGAGAAAAACAAATATCGGTGAGAGATTAAATTAACTTACTCATAGGTAGCAATTTCATCACGTCCAAATAAATTCAAAGCGGCTGTAAAAAAGAGAATAGTCTTGGTTGTATTTAAGACGTCATTGAAAATAAAAGTAATATCAGACTCTATAGGATTTGCTTCATATTATCGGGAAACCAGAAAGGGGTGGCCCATGGCAAGAGCAACACTCTGGGCCACAGGAATTCCTGCAAGTAGCCTGTTCCAGTGGAAGATTCCAGATTCTGAGAATCTATTTCCCTTAAGAATCACTACAAGATTTTGAGCTTGGGCCTGGGGGAAGAAAAGAGCCTGCGAAGAGAAGATAATTGTCTAGGCTGTTCTGGAATGCACTTCGATGCATCTTCCGGTCAGCTCAGTGTAGCCACGATGTTAACTCCTTGGACGCTCCTATCAGCCAGCTCACAGTAGCAATGGCCGTTAGCCCCTTTATCCTTATCATTCTTCTCTGATTCATTTTAGAACAGAGACATGAGGATATTTCAAAAGAGAAAGTTTCAACGGTCAAAGGGTTTTGAAAAACACCCATATGAGCAGGTGAGAAGCGCTCAGATTCTTTGCAGTTAGAGAAGTGGCCAGTATCTTGATAAGATAATAGGAAGGAAAAGGGAATTGGTTTGTCTCTGGGTTTCCACCATGTTCTCACTTAGCATTAGGCTTATTATGAATACAACAACAAATATCTCCTTAGTAAAAGCTTGAAAGACGCATGTCAGGTCCTCATAGGAGCACACAGCGAGCTTTAAACTCCTGTTTCATACATGAGAGGAGCTCAGCTGCTGGAGGCTAAATACTTTGGCAACGTGGCTCACAGTCAACAAATCCAAGTGGGAATAGAAAGCACCTAACAGTGCCCTTTCTTTCTTTCTTTCTTTCTTTCTTTCTTTCTTTCTTTCTTTCTTTCTTTCTTTCTTTCTTTCTTTCTCTCTCTCTCTCTCTCTCTCTCTTTCTTCCTTCCTTCCTTCCCTTTCTTTCTTTCTTCCTTCCCTTTCTTTCTTTCTTTCTTTCTTTCTTTCTTTCTTTCTTTCTTTCTTTCTTTCTTTTCTTTCTTTCTTCCTTCCCTTTCTTTCTTTCTTTCTTTCTTTCTTTCTTTCTTTCTTTCTTCCTTCCCTTTCTTTCTTTCTTTCTTTCTTTCTTTCTTTTTTTTAATAAAAACATTGTATTTACTTAGAAGCATTCAGAATGTTAACAAAACAGCCACAAATTTTTTTTTTTTTTGCAATTACAGAGTGGTATTCAGTTAACAGAACAACGATTATCTTTGTATAAGCTGCATCAGAGACAACTGAAGATGAAAAAAATAAAACCCAAAAATAAAACCAAAAGAAAACAAACAAACAAACAAACAAACTACTGTCCCCATATATAACTAATTTGTGCTGTGCACCAACAAGAACCTGTTTTAAATTTCCATGCCAATTTACAACCCCCAGACTGTACCAGACTAGGTTAGTGGCTATTGAAAATACCACCAGGACAGGGCTATCTAAAGACACATTTGGTAGTGTGTTAACGATACAAAAAAAGACACTGTAGCCCTTCCGGTCCGAGCAGCACCGGGGTAGCTAGGGCTCACAATCGTCTGACTACCGCCAGCTACCCACAACACCCGCCACGCGATCTTAAGACTTCTGGTGAGTGGAACACAGCATCTGCTCCAATCCAATCGCGCAGGACCTAAGACTGCATTAGTTAGGAAAGCAGAAAACCCGGTCAGAGTAGGGGCACAAGCCCCCTTTGGTCCGAGCAGCACCGGGGTAGCTAGGGCGCAGAGTCGGCTGACTACCGCCAGATACCCACAACACCAGCCAGGCGATCTTAAGAATTCTGAGGATTGGGATCTGCCTGGCGCGGGAGCGCTTTGCCTAAGCATCGCCAGCAGACATCTCGGTTCTGGGACCCCACCGAGTGTATCCTGCACAGACAGCTGGCCATTTTCCCGGCCAGAGGATAGGGACCTGCCCGGCGTGGGAACGCTTTGCCTGAGTATTGGCAGCAGACATCTTAGTTCCGGGACCCTGCCGAGTGTACCCTGCACAGACATCTTGGTTCCAGGACCCCACCAAGTGTATCCTGCACAGCTCCAGAGAATACCAGATGGCGAAAGGCAAATGTAAGAATCCTACTAACAGAAATCAAGACCACTCACGATCATCAGAACGCAGCACTCCCACCCCACCTAGTCCTGGGCACCCCAACAAAACCGAAAAGCTAGACCCGGATTTAAAAGCATATCTCATGATGATGGTAGAGGACATCAAGAAGGACTTTAATAACTCACTTAAAGAAACACAGGAGAACACTGCTAAAGAGTTACAAGTCCTTAAAGAAAAACAGGAAAATACAACCAAACAGGTAGAAGTCCTTATAGAAAAACAGGAAAACACATCCAAACAGGTGATGGAAATGAACAAAACCATACTAGACATAAAAAGGGAAGTAGGCACAATAAGGAAAACCCAAAGTGAGGCAACGCTAGAGATAGAAACCCTAGGAAAGAAAGCTGGAACCATAGATGCGAGCATCAGCAACAGAAACAAGAGTTAGAAGAGAGAATCTCAGGTGCAGAAGATTCCATAGAGAACATTGGCACAACAATCAAAGAAAATACAAAATGCAGAAGGATCCTAACTCAAAACATCCAGGAAATACAGGACACAATGAGAAGACCAAACCTATGAATAATAGGAGTTGATGAGAATGAAGATTTTCAACTTAAAGGGCCAGCAAATATATTCAACAAAATTATAGAAGAAAACTTCCTAAACCTAAAGAAATAAATGCCCATGAACATACGGGAAGCCTACAGAACTCCAAATAGACTGGACCAGAAAAGAAATTCCTCCCGACACATAATAATCAGAAAAACAAATGCACTAAATAAAGATAAAATATTAAAAGCAGTAAGGGAGAAAGGTCAAGTAACATATAAAGGCAAGCCTATCAGAATTACACCAGACTTTTCACCAGAGACTATGAAAGCCAGAAGAGCCTGGACAGATTTTATACAGACACTAAGAGAACACAAATGCCAGCCCAGGCTACTATACCCGGCCAAACTCTCAATTACCATAGATGGAGAAACCAAAGTATTCCACGACAAAACCAAATTCACACATTATCTTTCCACAAATCCAGCCCTTCAAAGGATAATAACAGAAAAAAAAAAAAACAATACAAGGACAGAAATCACGCCCTAGAAAAAGCAAGAAAGTAATCCCTCAACAAACCAAAAAGAAGACAGCCACAAGAACAGAATGCCAACTCTAAAAACAAAAATAAAAGGAAGCAACATTTACTTTTCCTTAATATCTCTTAATATCAATGGACTCAATTCCCTAATAAAAAGACATAGACTAACAGACTGCCTACACAAACAGGACCCAACATTCTGCTGCTTACAGGAAACCCATCTCAGGGAAAAAGACAGACACTACCTCAGAGTGAAAGGCTGGAAAACAATTTTCCAAGCAAATGGTCTGAAGAAACAAGCTGGAGTAGCCATTCTAATATCAAATAAAATCGACTTCCAACCCAAAGTCATCAAAAAAAGAAAAGGAGGGACACTTCATATTCATCAAAGGTAAAATCCTCCAAGAGGAACTCTCAATCCTGAATATCTATGCTCCAAATGCAAGGGCAACCACATTCATTAAAGACACATTAGTAAAGCTCAAAACACACATTGCACCTCACACAATAATAGTGGGAGACTTCAACACACCACTTTCATCTATGGACAGATCGTGGAAACAGAAACTAAACAGGGACACAGTGAAACTAACAGAAGTTATGAACAAATGTACTTAACAGATATCTACAGAACATTTTATCCTAAAACAAAAGGATTTACCTTCTTCTCAGCACCTCACTGGACCTTCTCCAAAATTGACCACATAATTGGTCACAAAACAGGCCTCAACAGATACAAAAATATTGAAATCGTCCCATGCATCCTATCAGACCACCATTGACTAAGGCTGATCTTCAATAACAACATAAATATTGGAAAGCCAAAATTCACGTGGAAACTGAACAACACTCTTCTCAATGACACCTTGGTCAAGGAAGGAATACAGAAAGAAATTAAAGACTTTTTAGAGTTTAATGAAAATGAAGATACCACATACCCAAACCTATGGGACACAATGAAAGCATTTCTAAGAGGGAAACTCATAGCTCTGAGTGCCTCCAAAAAGAAACTAGAAAGAACACACACTAGCAGCTTGACAACACATCTAAAAGCTCTAGAAAAGAAGGAAGAAAATTCCCCCAAGAGGAGTAGACGGCAGGAAATAATCAAACTCCGTGGTGAAATCAACCAAGTGGAAACAAGAAGAACTATTCAAAGAATTAACCAAAGGAGGAGTTGGTTCTTTGAGAAAATCAACAAGATAGATAAACCCTTAGCTAGACTCACTAGAGGGCACAGGGAAAACATCCTAATTAACAAAATCAGAAATGAAAAGGGAGACATAACAACAGATCCTGGAGAAATCCAAAACACCATCAGATCCTTCTACAAAAGGCTATACTCAACAAAACTGGAAAACCTGGATGAAATGGACAAATTTCTAGACAGATACCAGGTACCAAAGTTAATCAGGATCAAGTTTATGATCTAAACAGTCCCATATCCCCTAAAGAAATAGAAGCAGTCATTAATAGTTTCCCAGCCAAAAAAAGCCCAGGACCAGATGGGTTTAGTGCAGAGTTCTACCAGACCTTCAAAGAAGATCTAATTCCAGTTCTGCATAAACTATTCCACAAAATAGAAGTAGATGGAACTCTACCCAACTCATTCTATGAAGCCACAATTACTCTGATACCTAAACCACAGAAAGATCCAAAAAAGATAGAGAACTTCAGACCAATTTCCCTTATGAATATAGATGCAAAAATCCTCAATAAAATTCCCACTAACTGAATCCAAGAACACATTAAAGCAGTCATCCATCCTGACCAAGTAGGTTTTATTCCAGGGATGTAGGGATGGTTTAATATACGGAAATCCATCAACATAATCCACTATATAAACAAACTCAAAGACAAAAACCACATGATCATCTCGTTAGATGCGGAAAAAGCATTCATGATAAAAGTCTTGGAAAGATCAGGAATTCAAGGCCCATACCTAACCATGATAAAAGCAATCTACAGCAAACCAGTAGCCAACATAAAAGTAAATGGTGAGAAGCTGGAAGCAATCCCACTAAAATCAGGGACTAGACAAGGCTGTCTACTCTCTCCATACCTATTCAACATTGTTCTTAAAGTCCTAGCCAGAGCAATTCGACAACAAAAGGAGATCAAGGGGATACAAATTGGAAAAGAGGAAGTCAAAATATCACTTTTTGCAGATGATATGATAGTATATATCAGTGACCCTAAAAATTCCACCAGAGAACTCCTAAACCTGATAAACAGCTTCTGTGAAGTAGCAGGATATAAAATTAACTCAAACAAGTCAATGGCCTTTCTCTACACAAAGAATAAACAGGCTGAGAAAGAAATTAGGGAAACAACACCCTTCTCAATAGTCACAAATAATATAAAATATCTTGGCGTGACTCTAACTAAGGAAGTGAAAGATCTGTATGATAAAAACTTCAAGTCTCTGAAGAAAGAAATTAAAGAAGATCTCAGAAGATGGAAAGATCTCCCATGCTCATGGATTGGCAGGATCAACATTGTAAAAATGGCTATCTTGCCAAAAGCAATCTACAGATTCAATGCAATCCCCATCAAAATTCCAACTCAATTCTTCAACGAATTAGAAAGAGCAATCTGCAAATTCATCTGGAATAACAAAAAACCTAGGATAGCAAAAACTCTTCTCAAGGATAAAAGAACCTCTGGTGGAATCACCATCCCTGACCTAAAGCTTTACTACAGAGCAATTGTGATAAAATCTGCATGGTACTGGTATAGTGACAGACAAGTAGACCAATGGAATAGAATTGAAGACCCAGAAATGAACCCACACACCTATGGCCACTTGATCTTCGACAAGGGAGGTAAAACCATCCAGTGGAAAAAAAGACAGCATTTTCAACAAATGGTGCTGGCACAACTGGTGGTTATCATGTAGAAGAATGCGAATCGATCCATTCCTATCTCCTTGTACTAAGGTCAAATCTAAGTGGATCAAGGAACTTCACATAAAACCAGAGATACTGAAACTTATAGAGGAGAAAGTGGGGAAAAGCCTAGAAGATATGGGCATAGGGGGAAAATTCCTGAATAGAACAGCAATGGCTTGTGCTGTAAGATCGAGAATCTACAAATGGGACCTCATGAAACTGCAAAGCTTCTGCAAGGCAAAAGATACTGTCAATAAGACAAAAAGGCCACCAACAGATTTGGAAAGGATCTTTATCTATCCTAAATCAGATAGGGGACTAATATCCAATATATATAAAGAACTCAAGAGGGTGGACTCCAGAAAATCAAATAACCCCATTAAAAAATGGGGCTCAGAATTGAACAAAGAATTCTCACCCGAGGAATACTGAATGGCAGAGAAGCACCTGGAAAAATGTTCAACATCCTTAATTATCAGGGAAATGCAAATCAAAACAACCCTGAGATTCCACCTCACACCAGTCAGAATGGCTAAGATCAAAAATTCAGGTGACAGCAGTTGCTGGCGAGGATGTGGAGAAAGAGGAACACTCCTCCACTGTTGGTGGGATTGCAGGCTTGTACAACCACTCTGGAAATCAGTCTGGCGGTTCCTTAGAAAATTGGTCATAGTACTACCGGAGGATCCAGCAATACCTCTTCTGGGCATATATCCAGAAGATGTCCCAACTGGTATGAAGGACACATGCTCCACTATGTTCATAGCAGCCTTATTTATAATAGACAGAAGCTGGAAAGAACCCAGATGCCCCTCAACAGAGGAATGGATACAGAAAATGTGGTACATTTACACAATGGAGTACTACTCAGCTATTAAAAAGAATGAATTTATGAAATTCCTAGGCAAATGGATGGACCTTGAGGGCATCATCCTGAGCGAGGTAACCCAATCACAAAGGAACTCACACAATATGTACTCACTGATAAGTGGATACTAGCCCAAAACTTAGTATACCCAAGATATAAGATACAATTTGCCAAATGCATGAAACTCTAGAAGAATGAAGACCAAAGTGTGGACACTGTGCCCCTTCTTAGAATTGGGAACAAAACACCCATGGAAAGAGTTACAGAGACAAAGTTTGGAGCTGCGACAAAAGGATGGACCATCTAGAGACTGCCTTATCTAGGGATCCACCCCATAATCAGCTTCCAAACGCTGACACCACTGCATACACTAGCAAGATTTTGCTGAAAGGACCCAGATATAGCTGTCTCTTGTGAGACTAGGCAGGGGCCTAGCAAACACATAAGTGGATGCTCACCGTCAGCTAGTGGATGGATCACAGGGCCCCCAATGGAGGAGCTAGAGGAAATATCCAAGGAGCTAAAGAGATCTGCAACCCTGTAGGTGCAACAACATTATGAACTAAACAGTACCCCGGAGCTCTTGACTCTAGCTATATAAGTATCAAAAGATGGCCTAGTCGGCCATCACTGGAAAGAGAGGCCCATCGGACACACAAACTTTATATGCTCCAGTACAGGGGAACGCCAGGGCCAAAAAAAATGAGAATGGGTGGGTAGGGAAGTGGGGGGGAGGTTATGGGGGACTTTTGTGATAGCATTGGAAATGTCATTGAGGAAAATACATAATAAAAAAAAAGACAAAAAAAGACACTGTACAGTTTAAAAACAAATCTTACACAACCTTACATTTCAATTTTTTTCTTTAAAAGGAGTGAGTTGTGTACAGGGGGTGGGGGTGTTAAATGCTTTATAGACAAGAAAAAAAAACTGTGCTAAACCAACTTATTCATCATCATCTTCTTCTTCATTTTCATCTTCCTCTTCTTCCTCCTCTTCCTCCTCCTCTTCATCTTCCTCTTCCTTCTTTTTCTTGCTCTTTTCAGTCTTGCCCACCCCCCTTTTTCGCTGCATCAGGTTTTCCTTTAGCTCTGTAGGCAGCAATATCCTTCTCGTACTTCTCCTTCAGCTTGGCAGCCTTCTTCTCATAGGGCTGCTTGTCATCCGCTGCAGTGTTGTTTCACATCTCTCCTAGTTTCTTTGCAACATCACCAATGGATATTATGTCAGAATGCTTGCCTTTGATTTTGGGGCGAAGGAGGCCTCTTGGGTGCATTGAGGTTCTTGAACTTCTTTTTGGTCTACCCTTTGGGGGGGGATGTAGGTTTTCATTTCTCTTTCATAATGAGCCTTGTCAGCCTTTGCCATATCTTCAAATTTCCCCTTTTCTTTAGCAGACATGGTCTTCCACCTCTCTGAGCACTTCTTGGAGAACTCTGAGAAGTTGACAGAAGCATCCAGGTGCTTCTTGTGCTCCTCCCGGCAGGTTTGCACAAAGAATGCGTATGAGACATTTTGCCTCTCAGCGTCTTAGGATCTCCTTTGCCTATGTTTAGTTGATTTTCCTCCGCGAGGCACAGAGTCGCCCAGTGCCGCTCCGGCTCGCGCTTGCCCCGGCGCTGTCTCTATGGAGCTCAATGTACTGCAATGGCAACAGTGCCCTTTCTAAAGTCTCTCTCTGTCTCTCTGTCTCTCTCTCCCCCACTCTCTCTCCCTCCCCTCCCCCTCTCCCCTCCTCCTCCTCCTTCTCTCTCTCTTTCCATTTCTCTATTTCTCCCCCAAACCCCACTCCTCTCCTTTCTCTCCCACCCTCCCTGCCAGGTTAAAATTACCATTAAATAAGTTAGTTCTCCTTTTTGCTAAAGTAGTATCTAAGTCTTTGAGCCTTTGGGGAATAGTGATTAAACACATGTTCAAAAATATAAATAAAATTCAGAAGCAAAAGGAAGTTTGATTAATTTGACTATAAAAAATGAATACAGATTTGCAGGTTAAGAAACAGCATTCAAAATATTGAAGTGTAATCAGAACTAAGGGGAGGCATTTGCAGTATATGCCACAGGCAAAGGAACAGTCTACTTATTACAAAAGGAATTGTAATAAAAATGTAAAGACATGAACAGTACATACAACACACACAATAAAAAAAAACCCCTCAACATATTTTAAAAAGTTTCAAACTGCTAATCACCACTAGGTAGATGTAAAGTAACCCAACGCTTCTGCTCCATCGCTCACCCAGAAACATCCTTCTACACACGCTCTAAAAGTGCTTAACCATAGGTGGCTATGGTTTAGTTAAGTTGACATGAAAAGACAGCCATTGCTCTACTCATCCCTCTATCTCTCACTCTGTCCATCAGCCTATCTCTCTGTGCGTCTGTCTCCACCCATCCACCCATCCATCCATCCATCCATCCATCCATCCATCCATCCACCCATCCACCCATCCATCCATCCATCCATCCATCCATCCATCCATCCAGTCAGCCAGCTATGATGATGACTTCATGCTGATAACTCTGGTTATAATCAAACTCTGTACTGTCCCCCCTTGCCTTCTGCCTTTTCTTATCAGCAACATTTTTCTTCCACACTGCAAGACCTGGATTTCATTAGCAACTCTGTGTGTGTGTATTCTTTTTTAAAACAAAGATTTATTTATTTATTTATTTATTTACTATGTATACATGTTCTGCCTGCATTTAGGCCTGCAAGTCAGAAGAGGGCATCAGATCCTTATTACAGATGGTTGTGAGCTACCATGTGGTTTCTGGGAACTGAACTCAGGACCTCTGGGAGAGCAAACACTGCTCTTAACCTCTGAGCTACCTCTCCAATCATGTATATGTGTGTGTGTATGTGTGTGTGTGTATATATATATATATATATTCAATTTCAGAACACACACAGAGTTTCAGATTTTTTGCTGGTCCACACCTTGTGAAGAATAGATTTAATGTGCTGACTTAAATACAGTATCTGCGTAGAATGGTCTCACTGTAACCTAGTAATATTCAGTAAAAATAATATCTTCCAAAATTGCTTGAGCTTCTCCTCTCATATTCATATATATGTACACATACACAAATATATATATACATATATACATAAGTATTTGTCATAGAGTAAGGTTCATTATTATTGTTTATATTCAGTTAAGAATCTTCACACACTGATCAATGCTAACTTTTAAGGTTAAGGTTGGTGGTGCACTAAATACAATAAAAACTGGGGCCATATGCTTAAACTGATAATTCAGAAAAGCATCCCCCCCCTCATCCTGACACCCTACTCCCATTTCTCATTTTCTACAACTCCCTTCCTCCCCGTTCAGTAATTGTCCCCAGTAGTTCTAGTTTATCTTTATTTCTTTTATGTAAATGAGGGGGTATTGTTATATTTTTTTTCTTATCTTCTTTTTCATGTATGATATTATACTTTCTGGCCACTGTGAGCTTTTTTTTTTTTTTTTCATGGAACAGCATATACTAGACACCTATGCTACTCTTTAAAGACTGGTGCAGTATACTGCTAAATGACTGCCATGGGCTATTGAGGGCCCTATGTATGAGCATTAAAGTTCTTTCTAATTTTTGGTATTTGCAGCAGGAGCTGAAATACTGAAATAACCCTTTACATATGTATTTGCATATAATTGGATGTTTACCTCCAGTGTGGATTTTTCAGAAGAAAAGTGGAATTCCTGGACCAACAAGCAAGCACCTGTGCATTTGTGAGATTTGTGAGTGTGCCTGTGCACATGCACGCACACACACACACACACACACACACGCATATACACACACACACATATGCATGCAATACAATAGGACCATGGGCCATGGCACCAGGAGGAACAGGCCTGGAGCAAGAGTCAGGTCAAGTCATGTCCAAACCCTGGAAATACCAGTTTCCCAGACCTCCATTATCTCTGGGTTTCCATGGAGGACAAAGGACTCTTAGTAGACCTGTGGCTATGTCAATCTCTGAAGAAACCTGGAGACCTCAGCTGGCACTTCATCAAAAATTCCTAGAAGTTGGAAACCATATAATGATGTGAGGTCTCTGGGCCATAATTCTATATGAACCCTGACACCAGTCTGTTTTTCAAAGTGACATTTGTTGTCTATTGGGAGAGGATGGGGCAGTAGCAAAGCGCAAGTACATCACCCAACAAAGGCAAGCTTTCCTCTGATGTTTCCACTATGCTAACTTATTAACCAGCGATGGATCCTGGGGCAAACCATTCTACCTCTCTGGGTCTTCTGCAAATCCCAGGTCTTGAATTATTTTATGGGCATGTCTAGATTTTGACCAAAAAAAAAATCAAAATTATTACAGGAAAATAAAACATTTAATTTGTAATCTCCCCCGTTGCTCAGAGCCCATCAGTAAGCTGGACAGCTGCATGGATAATTTAAGTTTCTGAGAGAGTGCATCAGATGCCAAGTAGCTTACAATCTGACCTTCCCACCTGCCAAGTTCCCAGTGGCCTTGGGGCATTTGTGCTCACTGCTGTTTGCCAGAAGACGCCTCCTTTCAACAGGCAGCTATTTCTTTCCTTTGTCAAATATTATTTGTCTTATACATATGTATGAAGTAATTGTGATAATTTGATACAATCATGCGATATGCAGTGATCAAACCAAGGTAATTAAGATTTTCATCTTACACATTTAACAATTTTAAAATAACATAATCAAACATGTTTATGTGGCATTTTAATATATGCGTATATAAGTGTTTCTCATTTTCTTCCATCCCAGCTGAAATCTCTCAGAAGAGGATGACATTCCCTCTCAAGCTCCATCATAATTTTCCATAAAATGTGAATATCTATCCTTATTGACTTCTCTTCATAGAACACAAGCTCCACAAAACTCCACAAGCTCTGTGGTCCAGCTCGAGCTGTGCCTAGAACATCATCCTGGATAGCTTGAGGACAGAAGTGGCAGTGGGGCCATCTATGTGAAACTTTCAAGTGGGAAGAAAAATGACTCTTAAATAAGTGATAGGCGTCAAGGAAGTGAGCAGAGGCCAGGCCATAGAGAGTCTGGGAGTGAGACTGTAATTGGAAACCTTTGAAGCATTTCAGATATGCATACATCTGAAGAGGAAAACCCTCACGGGCACCCACGGATGACCTGTTATTAGTAATCGTTCCTTGGACATGTCCATTGTGGCTGATTCCCACAGCCCAGTGTGATGCTACTTTATAATCTTATAAAAAGGAACCTTAAAAAACAAGGGACCTTCCTGTGGGCTCCATGATAGAGCTTCAGAGAATCTGTGAATCCTTGAAGTGACAGAGAAACTCTTTCTGATAAAGGCCGGTGTGTGCATGCGTGCTCCTGGGGCAGGGGGCCCAACTACTTCAACATGCTTTCCAGGGGGCCCTAGAACTTCCAGATTCAAGACTCATTGATCTTTCTTTGATCTTTCCCAGAACAACCTGCTTTTCCTAGTATCTCATCCTGGGCTATCTAAATCACAGCATAATTTTGTGAAACATATTCTCTTTGTTAAGCAGACAAGAATGGAAAGCAGTCACTTTTTGAAAAAATAAAATAAAAAAGATTAATTAGAAGGGACGACTCAGATAAATCATGTTCAAGAGTTAAGTCACAGGTGACAAGACCCATGCTCCTCTAATTGAAAAAGCTGAAATATCCACATAAGATGATCTTTAAATATTTGACTGTTGCCTTCAAAGGGCTGCCTTGATTTTTTTTTCACATAGAACATAATTTTAAAACTCTTGGCTTATTTTTAATTTATAGTCGTTGGAAAAAAATAAGTGGCTAGCCCAATCATTTATATGCCCGGGCAAAAGCAATACATCTATATAAAAGCACAGTGATATATTTCTGGCACTGTTTTAATGTGCTGTTCTTTGCCCTGTATGTTCTGATTCATTGGAGAGTGGCAATCACGTCGACAGGCGCTGTTCTTCAGTTCCCATCAGCGACAACTAAAGGCCAATTCAAGGTTGTGGTGGGGTCATGAATCTAACACAGTCACTGATAGAACAATTTCCCTTCCACACAGCATTGTCAGTGGGACACATGGGGAATAGACAAGGAGGGGTGGCTGTATGAATCTCTATCTCTTGCTTTGCCTTTTGTTTCCCATCCAATGTCTGTGGTGTGTGCCGATGTAGCACCATTAGGGAATAGAGCCAACCCGTGGAAAATTGATAAGGGGCAGAATTTCTAACACCTCCAGAATTGGGGGGAGGGTATCCCTCTGTGCAAACAAGTCATCTAACAATGTATTACAGAGGGTTCAAGAGCACAGAAACAGAAGGAGAGGCAGAAAGAGAGACCTGCTGGTTTGGACACAAGAGAGGGCCCCTGAGCTTTACAGAGAAAATGTTTACACTTCAGAGACTCCGAGGGTTAATTAAATCACCAGTTTGCTGTTCTTCCATTTCCCAGGTAGCATCTGCCTGAGTGAAGATGCTGCAGGAGTTGCTTTGTGTGCTAGGCTGCACTCAAGGTTGACAGAGTCTCCCTGCTCTCTCAGTCAGCCCAGAGCAAGTGATGAGTGTAATTTAAAACAAAGTCAGAAGACAGGACATGTCAGGCAACACTTCTAGAGAGAGAGCATCACAACTTTTGTGACCAAACTTCAAGTTTGTCTGAAACAGAGAAACCTGGAGAGTGGAGTGAAGTTTGATTTGGGTGCAGTGAGGTTTCCTGGGCCTGTTCTCATGACAAGAAACTATACATCTTGGTGTCTCATAGGCATTGACAGCATTTCATGGTGATCTTAAACCTGGAATTCAGAGAAGGCACCAAAGGGGCTAAAAAGTCCCTCGGGGACACTTATGGATATGGAGCCATGGTGTAAACCAAGGACTGTGTGAGTCCACAGCCCACAGTCTCAGTCACTAGTCACAAAGGACCCAGCATAGGATTGCCGCAGCAGGTTAGTTATCACAT
Organism: Mus musculus; assembly: GCF_000001635.26. Taxonomy (NCBI): domain Eukaryota; kingdom Metazoa; phylum Chordata; class Mammalia; order Rodentia; family Muridae; genus Mus; species Mus musculus. The sequence continues at coordinate 106,932,567 of NC_000068.7, forward strand.
GTTACCTCCAACCCTGATAGCAAGCCTCGTTCCCAGTAGAGAATGTGTCGCTCTAATGGAACCAAAGGCTTGTAAAACACTGTAAAAAATGTTTGAGCATGTAAAACATTGTTCATAATTATTGTAAACTCCCAAAGATGGGGTGTGGCTAACGTGGTGTAGTTAAGAGGGTTATGTTTCCTGTAACAGACGGTGGGTCTTTGTTATGATCAAGGAATCGTAATGAACACTAATTAAACCCAGTTAATAAGCACACATATGTGTCACCACAAAGACTCCACTATGTTTCTGAGGTTCACTTTAAGGACTCTTACTCCTTTGAAGTTTCCCTTCCTCTCTCCCTCTCTTCTTCCCTCTCACCTTTTTATTTACTTCCTTCCTTGTTTCTACAGTGCTTGGGGATGAAAAATAGGGTCTTCCCTGTATTTGCCTTCTTTCTTTTTATAAAAGAAAAAAAAAAACAAAAAACAAAAAATGAGCGCATCATGGTGACAGAGCAATTTGGAACTTCTGAGAAATTAAAGGAAGGAATGGATTACCCTGACTCTCTTGTGCTTCCCAAGATGAGAGGAAAGAAGGGAGGAAGAGAGATAGGGAGGGAAGGAGTGGGGGGGGGGGGGTGGGGGAGAAAATGCAAAGGAATAAGAGTCCTTAAAGTCATCCCCAGAGACAGTGGAGTATCTGGGAGGTACACTGGGGACGCACACGATCCTGCTTCACGCCTTTGGAGTATCTAACTCCTGTTAGCTGTTTCACAGTGATCTGACTTGCATAACTTTGAAAACTCATTTTTAAAACTTAGCGTTTTATGCTAGCATTTTCCCACTTTGTTATACTCTCAATAAACCTAATTTTAATGGCTGTTCAATGTACCAGTGTTTATCTAACAATTCCTCCATTATTAGACACTGGCTGGGTCTTAGGGTTTTTATTATTACAAATAATGAATGAGCAGTGTTTCTTAGAAGTAGGGTGATAGTGTCAAAGCTAAGAAAACACCAAACCTTCTCAAGAAAGACGGCCATTCTGCTCTCTAAGAGAGTGGAGGATGTCTGCATTGCCACTGCTGACTAGTGGACCACAGCTCAGTGCCTGAGAACATCTGTGGAGTCCAGACCTGTTTCCCAGTCTCAGCACGATCTGCCTGGTGGGCTGCTTGATCCTGTACTAGGATGGCTAGTAGCATCCCTAGTTTGCCCTCTAGAGTCCCATCATGGCCACAATTGGGACAATGGCATCTGCTTCCAGATGTTGTGAGGGCAAAATTACAGCTAATGGAGATTCACTATATCAGAGGAACTTTCACATGTTTTTGAGTTCTATCACATACCAGTATACCATGGTATACCATGGTAGACAGCCTATTTCATCTCCCTGGCTGTATCAGCTAGGTTTCCCCAGCCCCAGCCCCTTCAATTCGACACCAGACAGAGTCATTAGAGAAGACAGAACCTTACTGGAGAAAATGCTTCCGTGAGATTGGCCTTTTAGCAAGGCTATGGGATATTTTCTTAATCAATGGTCCATGTGGGAGGAGCCCAGCCTAGTGTGAGAGGTGCTATCCCTGGCAGTCCAGAGCTATACATGAGAGCAGCCTAAGCAGTGTGTGAAGAGCAAGCCAGCAAGTAGCATTCCTCAGTGGCATCTGCTTCAGTTCCCGCCTCCGGGTTCTTGCCTTGAGTTCCTGCTCTGACTTCTCTCAGTGATAGACAGTGATATGGAAGTGACAGATTAAAAAAAAAAAAAAAAAAAAAAAAAAAAAAAAAAAAAGCCTTAAACCAGGCATGGTGGCACACGCCTTTAATCCCAGCACTCGGAGGCAGAGGCAGGCAGATTTCTGAGTTCGAAGCCAGCCTGGTCTACAAAGTGAGTTCCAGGACAGCCAGGGTTATACAGAGAAACCCTGTCTGGGGGTGGGGGGGAAAGCCTCATTGCTCCCCTAGTAGTTCTTAGTCAAGGTGTTTTATGGCAGCAACAGAAATCCTAAGTGCTTCATAATTTAATAATAAGCTGGTCACATGCCTTTCAGAGACTTAGTTGTGACAATCAAATGAGATGTGGATACAAGGTGGGACATGGGAAGAGATGACTTCCTTTGCAATAGAGATATTGGGAAGCAGCAGAATTTGGCAGCTTTGGTCACATTTTTCTGGCTTTAGAGTCAAGGATAGAAGAAAGAGGCTGTAGAGTCTCCCTCTGTGACTCAGGAAGAATGCAGAGGCCAGGCATGTGTTAGAGGTGTCCCTGCATAGAGCCCTAAAGCGACCATTGCATGCATGTGTGATGATGAAGCCTGGATTACCTTGAGACCCTAAGTCATTGGAGATGCCAGAACCATAGGATACCTGCTGTAGAGAGCTACTTGCTGGGGTTAGAACATGGTTTTCTCAATTTCATCTTCACCAGCTTTCTGGTGTCAATGGTCTCTTTCACTGTCTAAGTGTGGCTGTCCTGAAACTCAATCTGCATCTCAAACTCAGAGATGCAGCTGCCTCTGACTCCAGTGCTAGGATCAAAGGTGGTAAGCACCACCACACCTGAAAACACTTCTTAGATCTCATTTCACATCAGGGTTTTCTTTAAACTATTCATCTCCTTGAGCACGAGACTTAGCTCCATTCCACTTCCTGTTGTTCCCTTCCCCCTTAAATGGAACATTTTGCAGTTTTCCATACTCAGCTTTTTATTATAGATCTGCCTAAGAGTCACCACTAATAACTACAAGACAGAGTCAATACTAAGCTGTTTTGAGATTTCCTCTGTCAAAGCAATTAACCCAAAATTCTTCAATGCAGCCCCAGGCAGATTTTTTTTCAAACAAGGAGAAAAGGCAGCCACATTCTTAGCCAAAATATGGAAAATGGTCTCTAGACCACATACAAATATTCTTCTTCCCTGAAATCTCTTGAACCAGGCCCCCACAGTCCAAATCAACTCTAGTACCACTGTCTTCCATGTTCCTACTATTATGGCCTGTTAAGCCCCACTTAAAGTATTTAACTGCTTTTCTAATCAAAAGTCCCAAAGTCCACATTCCTTCAAGCACAAGCATGGTCACAGTAATGCCACAATCCTGGTGACAACTTCTGCTTAGTGTTCTATTGCTGTAAAGAGACACTATGGCCATGGCAATTCTTATAAGAGAAAATTTTTAATTGGATCTAGCTTAGTGGTCAGAGGCTTAGTCCATTGTCAGCATGACAGGAAGCGTGGTGACATGCAGGTAAGTATGGTGACAGGAAGCATGGTGACATGCAGGTAAGTATGGTGACAGGAAGCATGGTGACATGTAGATAAGTATGGTGACAGGAAGCATGGTGACATGCAGATAAGTATGGTTCTGGTGAGGAATCTGAGAGTCCCATAGCTTGGTCCATGGGCAGCAGAAAAAGACTGAACCCTTAGGCCTGGCTTGGGTTTCTGAGACCTCAAACCCCACACCTTAGTGACGTGCTTCCAACAAGGCCACATCTCCTAAAAATGCATTGCCCTGTGGGCTTATTGGAGCCATTTTTATTCAAACAACCACAGTGGCAATGTTTCTAGCAACCAGAAGGTGCCCTGGCCTTTGTATATGAATGAGGAAGGCAGAGATCTGAAAACCCATAGTCACCATCCATTTATAGAGTTAGTACTTAGGGAACCCTTACTCATTCTCCTTGGCAGTTAGGGGATATCACTGGGTGAAAACCATCTTGTAGGGGCTACCTTGAATGGGGAGATACAGTGAGTTATATTGGCATAGTAAGTAAGTTATGTATGCTAGCAAGAGGGCGTTTGGGGGGTGGTAGAGGCTATCTCGGGAAGTGTATGGTAAAAGTGACTTTAAGATGCAGTATTTCCATGTGGGTAGGAGAGAAAACAATGCAAGGAAGAGCTGCAAAGGTCTTGAAAAAGGAGTGCACCTGAAGCGTCTGAGGAATGAAGAGTAAGCCACTGTGTCTGAAAGAGGCTGGGGAAGAATGGCGCAGTGGATGAGGACTTGACTGCTTCCCCAGAGAGAAGAGCCTGTGGAGACTCTACTTCTACTTTGAATGAGGCAGGCAGGCATCCGACATAATGGCTCTGCTCATCTTAAAGTGATTTTTAGTGACAGGACACGAGGGGGTGTGTGTAGGTTTGAATGAGAACACTTTAACCCCGACTCAGTAGGCTCTTAGGTCTGAACACGTGGTCCCCAGTGGGTGGAACTGTATGAGAGGAATTAGGAGGTGTGGTCTTGTTGGAAGAGATACTACTTTGAAGTTTCAAGAGCTCATTCGATTCCCAGTTAGGGCTCTCTCTGCCTCTGTCTTATATTTGTGGATCGAGTCATAAGCTCTCAGCTACTGCTTGGGTACCATGCCTGCCTGACCACTGCCATGCTCCCTGCATAATGGTCATGAGCTCTAACACTCTGAAACTATGGACATTAAGTTAAATGCTTCCCCCCTCCCCCAGACAGGGTTTCTTTGTATAGCCCTGGCTGTCCTGGAACTCACTTTGTAGACCAGGCTGGCCTTGAACTCAGAAATCCGCCTGCCTCTGCCTCCCAAGTGCTGGAATTAAAGGCATGTACCACCACCGCCCGGCATTTGGTCATAGTGTCTTATTCCAATAAAAAAGTATTAAGATAGTGTCTACCTTACAGTTTCTGGCCACTGCCTATGGATGTTTTTTCTTGTCACACTATGGGCTTATCGAGGGTCAATCCAAATCACTCTCATTGGAGAATCTTACCATGTTTCCAATGAGAGATCTGAGGCAGCTGAGGGTAAAAGCTCAGGCTTAATAAAGTGAGGCAGAGAGCTGATGACAGGAGTGTGCATCACCACACATGGGCTGGCTTCTTACCTTCTGTGCATGTGTGCCATCCATTGTCCCGATTGCCCCACTTTTTTTCTCTTCTCTATTTGTGGTGCTTTTTCTTCCTTTGTTTCTTTTTGAGATTGTATTAATTCCATTTTACCCATCCCCTTTCCTCCCTCCAAACCCTCCCATATCCCCCTCCCCAGTATCCGTTAAATGCATGGCCTCTTCTCTTGTTATTGTTATATGGCCTCTTCTATTGTTATTGCATGCATATATGTGTTTGTGTATATATATATATATATATATATATATATATATATATATACCTTGTTGTCTTAGTCAATGTTCTATTGCTGAGAAGAGACACCATAACCACAGCAACTCTTATAAAGAAAAGCAAGGAAAGCATTTAACTGGTTTGGTTTGGTTTATTACCACGTGGCAGGAAGTTAGGTGGCACACAGGCAGACATGGTGCTGGAGTATGGGTTCCCAAGCCAGATGAGGGGTGGGATGGTAGAGTGCGGCCCATATCCCAGACAGCTCTCAGAGAGCAGTCAGGAGTGGAGCCACTCCCTACACAAGTCAGGCTTGGGCCTGCTCGATCCCATAGAGTCAAAGCCATGCTGTGTCATGACAGAGCCAGTTAGACTTCTGTTCTCCCTCCAGAGAACTGGCTTCTCATAAATCAAGTGACTAGTGGTCTGCTAATCTAACCATAAACTCTGCCACCTCCCTCAAGCTTTGGTATTTGAATTGGTGCGTCACTAACATTTGCCTGACTTCAACCAGGTCTGCATATGCAAATTATGTGCATATTCTCCCTGTCTTTTTTCTTGGAAATCCATGACTCCAGCTATATAAACTAGCCCTGTCATTTCAATAACAGAGCTGTTCTCTGATGAAGCCTCCCAGTTGCTTATACCTTACTCACTGGTGCCCCAGAGACATTGTTCCCCAGTTCCTCCAATCCACACTGGAGAAGGAGCTGAGAATTCTACATCTGGATCCACAGGAAACAGGAATAGAGAGACACTGGGCCTGGCTTGAGCAATTGAAATCCCAAAGCCCAACCCCAGTGACATACTTCCTCCAACAATGCCATATTTCCTAATCCTTGTCAAGTAGCACCACTCCCCAGTAAAAAAGGCATTTAAATATATGAGCCTACGGGGGTCATTCCTATTCAGACCGCCACATTCCACTCCCTGGCACCCATAGGCTCGTAGCCATATCATAATGCAAAAGTACACTCATCCACCTTCAAATGTTCCCATACTCTACCAATCTCAGCACTGCTTAGAAGGGCAAAGTTTAAAGTCTCTTCAGAGACTTATAGCAATCTCTTAACTATAATCCCCTGTAAAATCAAAGTAGAAAAGCATACTGCAATTTCAACATATAACGGCACAGAATATACATCACCATTCCAAAACATAGGAAAGGGACCACCATGAAGAAATATTGTACCAAAGCAAGACTAAAAACCAGCGGGGGAATCTCAAAATTCTGTACCTCCATTTTTAATGTCAAATGCTCTTCAGATCTCCAATAGCTTTCAGCTTTGTTGACTGGAACACACTTCTTTCTTTTGGAATGGTTCCATACCCAGTCTATTGCTTTCCTTAGCAGGTATCACAGGGCTTTGGCATCTCCATCATTTTGGTGTCTCTAAGGCAACCCAGGCTTCACCTTCACAGCTTCTTGCAATGGCCTCTCTTAGTCTCCCTGCTGGGAGCGGGCTCCCCCCCCCCCCCCAACATACCTGACCTTAGAAGCTTTCCTTAGTTGAGGGGGATTCCATAAACCTTTCCTTTTATCCCTGACTCTAAAGTCAGAACCATGTGGCTGAAGCTGCCAAGTTTTGCTGCTTGCCGGGGCTGAATCTTGATTCCCTCATTTAATTACATCTGCATCAGCATTTTGTTGTTGACAGTTTCCTTCAAAGGTTAAGCTTTTCTTTAATTCCCTTTTCACAAGTTGGAAGCTTAACCGGTGGGTCTTGCCCTGAGATCATCACTCCCTTTATTTCATTTAGCATCTTGCTTTTCTTTAATATGTTTATCTCTTTGAGCAGAGGACTTAGCTCCATTATACTACCTAGTACCCCTTTTCTCACTAAACTGTATACATTGTACTTTTCCTTGCTCAACTTGCTCCTTTTCATCATAGATCTGCCTTAAGACTGGCCACTAGCCAGGCGGTGGTGGCGCACGCCTTTAATCCCAGCATTTGGGAGGCAGAGGCAGGCGAATTTCTGAGTTCAAGGCCAGCCTGGTCTACAAAGTGAGTTCCAGAAAAAAAAAAAAAAAAAAAAAGACTGGGCACTAATAACCATGGGACACAGTTAATACTATGCTGTTTTGAAATTTCCGCTGCCAAAGCTGTTAATCTAAAACTCTTTCATTTAGCCTCAGGCAGACATTTAGACAGGGGCAAAAAACAGCCATAGTTTTGGATAAGTTTTCACAAGAAAGATCTCTAGGCTACTTATCAGTATTCTCTTCCGAAACCTCTTAAGCCAGGTTGTTAGAATCCACATTGCTCTCAGCACCAATGTCTTCCCTGCTCTTACAAGTATGGCCCATTAAGCCCCACTTGAAGTGTTCAACTGCTTTCCTAATCCAAAGTCCACATTCTCCAGCAAGAAGCATGGTCAGTAATACTCCTCTCACCCCAACTTTTGACTTAGTTAATGTTCTATTGCTGTGAAGAGATACCACGAGCAGAGCAATTCTTATAAAAGAAATTATTTAATTGGGGGTTACATACAGTTTCAGAGGTTTGGTTCATTATCTGCATGGCAGGAAGCATGGTAGCACACGGGCAGACAAAGTGCTGGAGAAGGAGCTATAAGTTCTACATCTTGATTCACAGGCAGCAGGAATAGAGAGACAGACACTGGTGTTGGTTTGAGCATTTGAAACCCCAAAGCCCACCCCCACTGATAAACATACTTCAACTTTAACCCTAACCCTAACCCTTCTAATTCCCTGTCAAATAGGGCCACTCCCTAATGACCAAGCTTTCAAATGCTTGAGCCTATGGGGACTAATCCTACTCAAACCACCACAGCTGTTGAACCTATGTAACCTTACTACCCTTTACAGACATGAAAGTCAAGCACCTCTCCTTTCTCTGCGCCAGCAATGAGCTTTATTTATAAAGCACCTATGTAAGGTGGGACCTTTATTCTTTCTCCATTGAATGACTGGAAAAAATGAAATATTAGAGGGAAAGAAGCTAAGATGGTTATTAAAAAGAACAGAAGTACCAGAAGGCTTGAGGGCTTTCTCTTATAGCTTGTTCCAACGGATAGTGAGAGATTAGAGAATTCACTGACCCAAGTTTCTCTTTCTTCTAGGCAATCACCAGGTTGACTGTCTTTGATGAGACTCTATTGGTGGCAGCTGTTTATAGAGAGTCATAAAAGTTGACAACTCAGCTTTCAGGTGTATCTAGTAAGCTTGTCAACAAGTATAAACAGGCATTGGAGTGTTTTCCTCCCTCATGTGAACTTGATGATCAAATTCAATTTTATATAAAAATGTTTAACATGCACTTGAATTCAAAGATGAGGGTGCAGCGCATTCTGTTCTACCAGCTCCCGCTTGGCATCTTGGCGCTCCTGCAAAGCCGGGTTTCTCTAGAGCTCCTGCAGTGGAAAATTTCCCGGTGCGATCTTGAAAGGTGAGAGGGAGTGGCCGCAGAGTGTGTGAGATTTGCAGCTTTTGAAGTGATTTTCTTTTTTAAATTTCAAGGTTTCAAAAACAACTCTTTATGTTTTGAAAATATGATTCATCCATTTCTGCCTCCTGCTATTCATTTCAGAGATACACAGCAGGGTTTGTTAAAAGACCACAGGCAACCACCAGCCCCTCAAAGGCAGTTTCTCTATGTAAACATCCCACAGGCAGATTGCTTGAGGAGGAGGCCGTGTTTATTTATTTCCTGGGATTCTTCACTGCACTTCATCTTGGGCTCACTTCTTGAGTGTGGGAGCACTTTGCTTGTGAGCCCCATTTCTAAACAGGGATTTGGTCACTGCTGATGGCCTTCATAAAGAGAGGGCCTTCATAAACTGAAGCTGGTAGACACCCCCTACCACTACGCCTCTTCCCTGCCACCCAGTTTTCAGGAGACAGAAGATGATCTCAGTGGCTCTGGGAAATATCCGCACCAAAACAGCAATCCTGTGTTGGCTTCACAGTGCGGAATCTGCTTTGTGATCACATTCAGTTACAAACTAGACACAGTCATGGAACGTGGCATGGAAGGATCTAGAAGCAGCCATGAGCAGAAATGGGTTTAGCATTGTTTGCTTAGATATATCTACTTGCTTGGGAGGGAAAATATTAGACTTGAAATGATTGAAAAAAAAAAGACCTAGAAAAATCTATACCAATTTACTAAATTCAAAGAGAAACACAATTCTACCCCCTATTCTACAGATACCATGACCCAGCCCACCAGATGTGCTTTCAGAGAAGGGAGCTGGGGTCTAGACTGTGACCAACAGATAGGCCAGAGGAGTACAAAAGAGCACCAACTGATTCTGAACTGTAAACTTAAATTTACATTAATGTTCTTTTTTTTTCTCTGTGAAAGATGAAACATCCTTATACACACAATGACTTGAGAAAAGAAACTTACTTTAGTAGAAATGCTATTTTCCAGTTCCATGTGACAGTAGATTCCAAATCTCCTTTTACTCTTTAGTCCAAGCGGTAGAATAAGGATACAGCGGAAAGCATGCTTCCCCCTCTTGCAGAATACTTAGCCGCAAAGACCGCTTAGCTGCAGAGACACTGCCTCCGGAGCAAGGAGGAGCCTGGTGTTCTCATGCGGGCCCTAGAGGCTTGAACACTTCACTGTTCCAGTGTCTTGTGGGTTTTGAAGAGTCTGGAATATTCCAGGTGCTTCCCAAACCAGTCTCAAGCAGAATAGCCATCTACAAAAGTGCAAGTATTTCTGGGAGATTCTCTCAAGCTGTAGCAATTTGTTCCTTCTAAGCAGCAATTTCGTCCCTGACATTTTCTGTCTAGGAGGAAGGCCTGATACCTGGCACACCCTGGGATCCAGAAGTATGGCTATAGTAGCTTTTGGTGTTTTGGTTTTTTGTTTGTTTTTGTTTTTTGTTTTTTGAACAAAGCAGGGGCAAATTAAGGAATAAGCTAAAATGAAGGAATTTTAGGCACAGTGTAAATCTTAACTTTCTGGATGTGAGGACTGAGAGCTGAGCTTGGGCATTAATGAAAGATCTCAGGCAAACAAGTCAGGGCGGGCTGCCAGTTCAGGCTGAGCTTGGCAGACACACAGGGCAGCTCTGACAGGGAGCTCTCTGCATGTTTTAGCAGAAGGTAGAATAGATCTAAATGCAGCCAACCTATTGATTTATTCTCTTTGTACTGGACATGGCTTTTTATTAAAGAAAGCAGATATTCAATAGTGTTAACTAGTAATGGGAATTGGCTTTTCACTAATTGCACAGACCTTGGCATTAATACACTTTAATGGAACCTGGGCTCTGTGGCCCTCAGATCAATCCTCAAGTTTTTCTCTAACTCTTCCTGGTCAAAGGACATGGATAGCATTGTAAGTGACAAGACCTTTCAAAAATGTTTTGTTTTGTTTTGTTTTTTTAATTTTAATTCATGGAATGAGTAGGCGGAGAATTTTACTTTTATTCCAGAATACTAGAGAAGGGAATAGTTTTATAATGTGTAAAATATGAAGCAACTTCACGGGCTGAAGAACTTGGAGTTTGGCGTTGGCTGTTTAGAATTCATTTCTGCATGCTGAGGAGAGTTGAGCTTCCCTTGTACCTGGCTGGGTCCTGCCCTTGCTGGATTCTGTGAGGCAGAAGAGTCATCATTTATTTATTGTTCATTTGTTAGATTTATAAAAAGTAAATAGGATCCCTGACAGCTGCTAGGCTCCGAGGTAGACTCGGAACTGGGGTTGTGAGATTCTGCCGCTCCAGCAAAATTCAGCTGAAGGCCCAGAGCAGGGACACCCGGTCCACCCCTTCACCCCACAGCCTGGCAGGAGGGAACACATTCCTGCATTTCCCACTGGGGCAAATGTCCCATTGCCATTTGTCCAGGCTCCAGTGCCATATTCTTCCACTGGGCTTTGAAGATGAAGAGGGGGCTCTGGGGAAAAGCAGCTTCATACCTAACCCGTAGCCCTTGAGGGTTTGTGGGAGCGGTAGACGCCTGTGTGTCTCACTCATCTATAACCGTAACTTCGAGTGAAGTTATAGTCAAACACACTGAATATTTAACCTTAAGTGCAAAAAGAAAGGACGGAAGGAAGGAAAGAAGAGGGAAAAGAAAAGAAAGAAGGAAAGAAAAATGAAATAAAATAAAAATGTTTTTCCACCTATGGGTTAAGAGATTTAAATAAAGACATTTTTTAAAGGCTTACTATATGCAGGCCTTTTAGCTTATGAGCGTCTCAATGAATGACAGCTGTGATCAACTTTATCTTTGAACTCACTATGCTTGGTAAGGCAAGTCTGTGAATGGGTTGGCTCTTTGCTTTTACTACTGTTATGCCTATTGCATATCAGAAACTGTTCCATCATGCAGAACTCAGCCCTAACTTGGCAGGATTCATAACCGAGCAAGGATAACAGAGAGCAACTAGGTTGAGAGATGAGTAAACTTTCTAAAATATGATTTTTTATATAGCGAGAAATGCTGGTGGATGAGGCAGAGAGAGGTGGGTGGGGGGAGAAGAGGGTGGGGAGAGGTGCGTGGGGAGAAGAAGTCAAAGAGACAAGCAAATAAATAAATATGAATGGAGATGGTGTTTAATGCTGATTTTCACCTTGATGGCAGTTAGAATCACCATGGGGACATGGGCGTGTCTGTGAGGGATTGTCTTGCTTAGGTTCATGGAGATGGGAGACCCACTGGAAATGTGGCAGCAGTGATCTACAGGCTCAGATCTCAGAGTGAGTAAAATGGAGAAAGGAAACAGTCTTTTTGTTTTGTTTTGTTTTCTGTTTTTTTTCGTGACAGGGTTTCTCTGTGTAGCCCTGGATGTCCTGGAACTCACTCTGTAGAGCAGGCTGGCCTCGAACTCAGAAATCCATCTGCCTCTGCCCCCCAAGTGCTGAGATTAACGGCCTGCACCACCACTGCCTGGCTGAAAGGAAACATTCTTATCTCTTCATGTTCCTGCAATATGAACAACCACCATCATGACTTCCCGCTATGGTGGACCAGCATACCCTCTGTATTAGTCAGGGTTCTCTAGAGTCACAGAACTTATGGATAGTCTCTAGATAGTAAAGGAATTTATTGATGACTTACAGTCGGCAGCCCAATTCCCAACAATGGTTCAGTCGCAGCTGTGAATGGAAGTCCAAGGATCTAGCAGTTACTCAGTCTCACGCAGCAAGCAGGCGAAGGAGCAAGAGCAAGAGCTAGACTCCCTTCTTCCAATGTCCTTATATTGTCTCCAGCAGAAGGTGTAGCCCAGATTAAAGGTGTGTTCCACCACACCTTTAATCCCAGATGAAAGGCATAGCCCAGATTAAAGGTGTGTTCCTTAAACTCGGAGATTCAATCTTCTGGAATCCATAGCCACTATGGCTCAAGATCTTCAAACCAAGATCCAGATAAGGATCTCCAAGCCTCCAGATAAGGGTCACTGGTGAGCCTTCCAATTCCGGATTGTAGTTAATTCCAAATATTGTCAAGTTGACAACCAGGAATAGCCACTACACCCTCCAACTGGGTGCTTTCAAGGATTACCCAACCTCTCTGTAAGTACCCATCATGCCTTCTGCTTTGTTTCAGTTCTTCCGGCCATGTAATTATTTGAGCCCTCTCCCCCTTTACTGAGAGTTTTTTTGTATTTATCTATTTTTTCTAGAAAAGGCATGATTTTTTTCCAAGTGATTTTTCCATTCTCCCCCCCCCCCACTGATATGCATAGTAGGAGAATCACAGATAGGCATTTTTATACAAACAGAATGTTGCCGGACAATGGTGGAGCATGCCTTTAATCCCAGCACTTGGGAGGCAGAGGCAGATGGATTTCTGAGTTCGAGGCCAGCCTGCTCTACAGAGTGAGTTCCAGGACAGCCAGGGCTACACAGAGAAACCCTGTCTTGAAAACAATAAACAAACAAACAAACAAACAATGTGAGCACAGCATACTCAGAACGCATGCTGGAGGGTTTCCTACTACACAATCAAGTAGTACAGTTTCCACTAGGCGCGTCTTCAGTGCCTTCCCTGTTTGACTTCCTGTTCTTTTTCCCCCGAAGGGGGCTTTCCATCTGAAACCAAGGACCTCATCTCAGAAGCAAAGCAACCTTCTGGAAATCACATCACTCGTTGGCTGAGGGCGTCAAATACCCCTCTTCTCACACTCACTCCACTCCTGAGCTTTCCCTCCCTAGAGTGGATCGCTAGGAGGGATGCCTCGGAGCCTGACAGGGGCTTTGCCTTTTTTTTGGGCCCTGCAAAATGTTATACCACTGGACTGCCATGTTGAATTATTTTCAACAGTCGAAATTCTTTAATGCCACATCTCAGACCAAGCTCTAATTTGAAAGTAATAACATTTGGGCAAAGCTCGGCTGTGCTCAGTTGCTGCCGAGGGCTGGGTGGGTTTTGAGGTAATTGGTTTTACTCAGTTGCTGATGCTTCACTTGGACAAATGAGAAATCAAACTACAGCTCAGTTTGCAGAAAAGCACGAGTCAGCAGGTTAGTCCCGCTACTATTTCAGGGCTTGTTAGGTTATTGGCAATAAAATGCAACTAATATTCTGTTAATTAATATTGCATCCTACAGCTAATTTATCACGTAATTAATCAGAGTGATAAAGCTACGGAAAACGCAGCTCACCTTTAGTGTCTCCTCATCTCGTTTAAGTACTTGTATTTATGCATGGTACTTGTTATGGTCAGTGCTGCCAAGTGTTTGGTTGTTCCTGGATGAGTGTATTCTATTTTCAAACACTAACTTGCCCCTCAGGAATATTTTATTTAGCAAGACAGGACTTAAAGCGAAAGGGTAACCATTTCTGATCGTAACCTTGGCTTTGTGCTTCTAGTAATTATCCTTTAATTGCATTACTCTATTTGAAATAGAGTTGTAATTGGAAAAAAACAATTTGACATTCCCTGATGCTTAGTCTGACATGCACTATTTGCTTTTTATTCAAATGTAAATTTTCTCTATAATACTATCAAAGAAAGAAAAAAAATTAAGCAAAATTGAAATGTCAGTAGCAATTTCTGACATGCAGGCAGTGTCATTCACTGGCGTTGTCTGGAAGCCAAGACCTTCAGTTCAGATAGAAAGAGAAAAATCAAACTATGAAATTAGCATGCTCTGCGAGCAGAGAGAGATGGATGTCAGAATTGTGGGTCTGTCCCTTTGGGATACATGACCACTTTGCAAAATGCCTTCAAGTATGAAGTCAGCTGCCAGCTCTAATTTTTGGATGAACATTTCTTTGTGCTTACAATAAAAATGTTTTTTCCTCAAAAGGGAAAGATCACAAACTTAACTCGATTTTGCCGTCACCATCTGGAAGGTGTGATTTTAATCTAGAGCATGTATTAGGTGGCCCTGAAAGTGGTCCCTCTGATTTCTGTCTCCTGCTACACCCTCTGCAATCCTTTCCCTTTGATTGTGGACTGGACCTTTTGACTCACTTCTAATGAATAGAACATGGCAAAAGTAATGATGTGTCACTTGGAAGATTAGGTTACACAAAGTACTGTGGCTTCTGCTGCCCACTTTTCTGTCTATTTTCCTCATAGGCTAGCTGTTCAGGATGTCAGCTGCCATGTTGGAAGATGCTCTGTGGTGAGACCACATGGTAACTGAGCTGGGGTGGGGGGCGCTTCTCTCTAACAGCCAAGGAAGAATATATTAATTTATCATCTTGCCAACATTGCAGAAGTAACCATTCCTTAGCTGGACCTTCAAATCAGCTTACAGGCTCAGTGGATCTCTGACTGAAACCGCATGAGAACTCTTAAACCAGTGGCACTCAGCCAAGCAACACCCAGATTCCCAAAACCCAGAAACCAAAGAAACATTGGATGCTGCTTAGAGTTACTAAGTCTTGAGGTGACTTGTTAATAGTAGTAGATAAATAATACGGACAGAGAGCTAAGTCTAGATGTATTTGTCTTGTCATGCTATTTGGTTGATGTGGTGGTTTGAATAGGAATGGTCCCCTATTAAGCTCTGCTCAGAGTGGCACACAGTCTCTGTTGCCTGCAGATCAAGATGTAGAACTCTTGACTTCTCCAGCACCATGTCTGTTATGGATTTGGTTCATTGCTTATATTATGTCAATTGTGTTCCCAAATTACACAGGAATTCGCACGTCTGTATGGAAGACCCCATGGGTCTCTGCCCCAAGTTGACTTTAATTAGTAAATAAAGTTGCTGGCAGCCAATGTGACTGGGCAGGTAGACAGAGACAGGACTTTAGGTTTCCCTGGGCAAGGGACCAGGGAGAGAAGGTTTCAGAATCGCCATGTTGGAGAAACAGGATGATCAGACAGGAGAGCTGAAGACAGTGTAACAATCATGTAAGAGCTGTGACCCCAAGGAGCCCCTCCCCATTGGGTCTGGGGTAGCAGAAATGGAATATAGAGAATAATTCAGGAGTAAGGAATATTTCAGTAGTATCAGAGGGGAGGCATTGACAATGTGGAAGTTTGGGAGTAACCCAGCCAATGAGCTGCTTAGGGCATATTGAAAATAAGACCGTGTGTGTGTGTGTGTGTGTGTGTGTGTGTGTGTGTGTAAATCCAGAGCATTGGGGTGGTAGTGAGGAGGAACACTCAGGGAGTAGGGAAGATTTCTAAATCACCATAGCACATGTCTGCCTGCACACTGCTGTGCCTCCTTCCATGATGATAATGGACTAAACCTCTGAAGCTGTAAGCCAGGCCCAATTAAAAATTTTCCTTTAAGAGTTGCTGTGGTCATGGTGTCTCTTCACAGCAATGAAAGCCAAACCCTAACTAAGACAGTAGGGAAAACAGTAACAATAGAAGCAAAATCTTATTTTTATTTATTCTCCTAAATACTTAGTGACAGAGATTATATAAATTTGGATTTGGATTTATCACTTGACCCCAGTGGTTGGCACCAAATTTACCAATCCTCGATATTATGATTTAGTCTAATTTTCAGTCTCTCTTTTTTTTTTTTTTTTGATCAGTGCTGTATCCCAGGCAGTGTGGTTCGGCAGGAAGATTGGAGCTGCTGCTGTTAGCTTTATGGGTGCTCTTTTTAATCTGAGCCTTATGATCTAGAGGGCATTCTCCTGAAAGTGGGAGTGGAGAACGATGCGCTTCTTCATGTAAGATGC
This sequence comes from Mus musculus, assembly GCF_000001635.26. Lineage (NCBI taxonomy): Eukaryota > Metazoa > Chordata > Mammalia > Rodentia > Muridae > Mus > Mus musculus. The sequence continues at coordinate 106,948,720 of NC_000068.7, forward strand.
AACCTTTCTAGGCCTTACTCATTATCTTGACTATAGATACAATTTACTCAATTTTCCATGCCTCGTTGTTTTAATCTCAACAATATATGCAGTCTAGTCATGACATTTGCTGAGTGAATATTAAAGTCATCATTGCAGAAGTACTCACAAGTGGCCAACGTTTCATACATGCATGAAACAATTTGTGTTAGAACTTCTTCATAGCTGGGACGGAAAGATTTCATTTTCGTGTAGGTGACTGTGAGGTGGAATAGGTAGGGGAGGTCTGTAAAACCTGCATTCTGGCCAGGCTGCTTTATCCGTGAGCCACATGACCTTGAGAGAGCTACTCCAGTTCCATCCGTTTCTATTTTCTGATCCAATAAACCTTTAGACACCAAAAGGAATGGAAACAGGATGGATATGGTTTGATTGATGGGTAGTCTAGGAAGGAGTGAGGGTACAGTAATTGGGACCTTTGGTCAAAAGTGACAGAAATCCAACGTGAAATGGATCATCTCTCTGATCTGCTTTTGGTTTCAAAACATTGGTTTTCATTTATTTATTTGTTTGCCTGCCTATCTATCTATTATTATTATCTATGAGATTAGCTTTTACTAGGTTTCCAATAGAATTTTTTTTTTACACCCGAGTCTACTTTTAAGGAGATTCTCATGTATGAGTGAAAGCAAAAATAGGTTTCTTGAAAGCATGGCTAGTCAGTGAAACCAGTTATACCTGAAGGTACCGACCAGAGGTGTGAGAACGATGATACCTAGATGCCAGGCCTGACAGAATGGACCTGTTTATCCTCAGATTTCTTATCCAACACAGCCTAGAGGAAGTGTGTTGACTTCATGCAGTATGTCATACACCTCTGTTGTGTGAAAGTTTCAGCTCTGACCACATTTTGTGGCCAAGATAAGCCCTGTACTATCTTGAGTGGAAGTGTTCCCTTGATTTGTCCAACCCTTTGTATCTCACCTCCTTACTCTAATTTTGCCACCATTCTCAGCAAACACAGGAATGGTGTCCTATATCATAGGAGGAAGACAGCTGCTTAACTGGAATTCCGAGGACCCTGGGAGGGACCCTTGGCCACATCATCTTCTGTACTATCTTTTTCAATATCCCACATTATAAGCATTGGGTTTCTTCCCAATGCAAGGAAGTATCATAAAAAAAGAACAGAATTTAGAAGCAAATGGTGTCAGTTGGAGCAAATTCTGACAGTCTAGGATTTGGCAGAAAATAGCTAACAGTATTTGGTCAAGTTATTTAGGTTATCTGGACCCAAGTTTTCTATTCTTTAAATATTAAGTTATATATGCCTGGCTGTCTTGCCTTTTGATATGAATTGTTCAAAATGGCGATCAAAAACCATTTTGAGAATGGAATGCAGAGTGTATGTGCTGCCTGCAGTAGTGATCCGGGATGAGGTTATCTGCTCCAACCCAAGACACTGAGGAGAAGTGGACAGGTGGTGGAAGTTTGGTTGGTGAGTCCAGGGGAGAACATGGGTATATGGACTGAAACTCAACATGAAATAGCTTAAGACCAAGCAAAGGGAATATGAAGGCATCTCCCATAACCTCCACAGAAAGAGGGCGGTGCCAGTCTTTAGAGAAAAGAGCTGGGGTCAGGTTCAACCATGACTTCTGTTATAATTGGTGTGCAAAATTCCCTTAGAGGCTCACATGTCTGAACATTTAGTCCCCAGCCGGTGGCCATATTTTGGGAGGATCTGTAAGCTTTGGAGCTGTGGACTACTAGCAGCTGTGAAATGTGGAGGCAGGCTATCTTCTTCCCCTGGCTCCAAGGGTCTGCTTCCCGATGCACCATGATGGGAATAGCCCCCGCATTTCTGCCATGTTCTGGCCTCACACCTCTGGCACAATGAACCTTCCCTCTGAACCACGAGCCGAAGGAAGCCCTTGCTCCTCCACTAAGTTGTCAGCTGCAACCATTTTGCCTTTGTTGCAGTGAGGAAGGTTGCTAATGCACCTCCTGTTATCTGGAAGTTGATCAACTTCCTTTCCATGCAGGGAACCCAGCTTCTACCTGGTTCCAGCGTAGGGATTTGTCACTCCTGCCCACAAGTATTTGGTCCTCTGCTCAGTTTCAGATCTGACTATTCCAAGGATCAATAGTAAATGGTCAAGCTTAGCTAAGATGCCAGTTCACAGAACAGCTGAAACCAAGGACCCTCTGAGGATGTTCTTTCCTAGAGGAGCCCTTAAAATTGTCCTCTGTAGTCATGCTGTAACTAAGGTGTGCAGTTTTCTGAGTACCAAGGTAGTTTTCTCCAGGACTGGGGATAAAGCTACAGTTACAGATAAGGCATGAAAACATAGCAAGCCTTGAAGGAAACACTCCCCAGAAGGTGGCCAAGGGGGAAGTCGTACATCTCATATCCTGTGCAAGGATATGGGACAAAGGCTGCACTAGCAAAGCCCTTCTCCTCCCTTTGCTCAGATGCTAGGAGAGCAGAGGAGTGACCAGGGAGGGAGTTAGTGCCACAGGGTGAGCTGGGTGGAAATGCCTTTAACTACTGATATGAATGGGGGTGGGGGAGGATGCTACAAACTGATAATTCCGTCTTCATACTTGGGGAAATGATGCCCATCACCCAGACAATCTGTGCAGCAGGAGCAGGAGACCCAGGAAGAGTGAGTGGGACCAAAGCCACTCACCACCTTAGTGCTTCTGGCTCCTTCCTCCAGCCCCATACTCTCCTGCCTCTGTACTTCCTAAAACCCATCTGTGTCTTCTGCCCATGGTCTGCCGCATCCTTATCTGGGCACTCCAGATCCATCACATCATGATCCCAACCTGCCTTTCTGGATTCATCCCCTACTCTCCCTTCAGTCTCCAAGTGCACACTCTTGTTGCATAATTCTAACCAAGTCTTACTTTCACATTTATTTCTGGTTTTCTTTTTTCTATCCAGGATGTTTGGTCTTTGGAGAACTGCCGTCTGTCCTTCCTGAAGCCTTCCCTGATCCTCCAAGTAAGCGTGACTTCGATACCCTTTGGTTCCAGAATGCACTCTCTTCATTTCCTATTACAACCGCTGCATTGTGTCTTGATCTCTGTTCGTAAGTGTTGCATTGCATCCTCCCAGACAAACAGGTCTTTGAGAGTCAGGGAAAGACAGTGATGGCAAATGTGTGTACCTGACTCTGCCTGCATTACTGCTGGATGTGCATAGCAACACTTTTCACAAATGCAAACCCAGAGTACATATGTAGTCCCTTCCCCAAAGTCACATAGCTGAACTAGGGTCTATCTGCAGGTGACCCACGTCCTTCAATTAGATTATTTGTCATGGAGGCAGAGGAACGTTTATTGTGTACAGTTTATTTTAAAACAACACTTTATCCATGTGTACACTTATTCTTCAAGTGGCTTTGAAAAATCACCGTAATTTCAGGTAGCCCTTGCTCATCCAGGAGTCTAGCGTTGTTCACTACTGGGCCACTATTATTATGTATTCTAACACTTGCATAGAGGCCTTACTAGGCAATCTTCACTGCCTCTCTGGGTCCCTCCAACAACCTCCTGAAAGGCAGGTATGACATCTTTTATATGACAAACTGACTTAGACAGACTGAGTGCTCTTTGTTGTGGGTCACTTGCCTGTCAAGTGACAGAACAAGGACTCCATTCAAAGTTTACTACCTCACACAATATGTACTCACTGATAAGTGGATATTAGCTCAGATACTTAGAATACCCAAGATATAAGATACAATTTGCTAAATGCATGAAACTCAAGAAGAACGAAGACCAAAGTGTGGACACTTAGCCCCCTCTTAGAATTGGGAACAAAACACCCATGGAAGGAGTTACAGAGACAAAGTTTGGAGCTGTGACGAAAGGATGGACCATCTAGAGACTGCCATATCCGGGATCCATACCATAATCAGCTTCCAAACGCTGACACCATTGCATTCACTAGTAAGATTTTGCTGAAAGGACCCAGATAGAGCTGTCTCTTGTGAGACTATGCCGGGGCCTAGCAAACACATAAGTGGATGCTCACAGTCAGCTATTGGATGGATCACAGGGCTCCCAATGGAGGAGCTAGAGAAAGTACCCAAGGAGCTAAAGGGATCTGCAATCCTATAGGTGGAACAACAATATGAACTAACCAGTACCCCCCTCCACCCCCCCACCCCCGAGCTTGTGTCTCTAGCTGCATATAAATCAGAAGATGGCCTAGTTGGCCATCAGTGGAGAGAGGCCCATTGGTCGTGCAAACTTTATCTGCCTCAGTACAGGGGAACGCCGGGACCAAGAAGTGGGAGTGGGTGGGTGAGGGAGCGTGGGTGGGACTTTCGGGATAGCATTGGAAATGTAAATGAAATAAATACCCAATAAAAAAAAAAACAAAGTTTACTCCAAGAGCCTCCCATTCCTTCAGCCCCATCCTGTGTGGTCCGGTAGTGATACAGCCGCTCCATCACACCCTCCAGCTGCCCAGGACGAAGTGGCCCATCATGCCTTCTAAGTCCTCTAGCTTGTGAGCTTTTTCACCCAACACAGCTTACTTGGTGTTAACACACGGAGAACCATCAGCAACTGGTTCCCTTCAAAGAGACAAAGCTAAGACGGAACACAAAGTACGCTTGAAGTCTCAAGACCCAATCATGATAATTTCTCACCTGATGAGACACCTCATCAGGTAAGAAGACAATAAGAGACTGTCAATGTCCTTGAACAGTTGCTGAAGTGATGCTAGAAATACAGTTGCCTGTCATCTAGGGATCTGGGGTAAGTAAATACGAATTCATACTTCCTATGAGAGAAACCCAGGAAATTATAGAGTTGTGTAGCTTTTGACATCTAAGTAACCGGACTGCTAAAGCAATGGATCTTTGGAGTGTTGATGCTATCTTAACATTGGCCCTGGGACATCATCCCACGTCCTTATTTCTAAGGACATGCCATCCAAGTGTTACACAGAGCAGAGTCAATTTCTTGGTGGCAAATGAGTGACTGGAGGTGAAGTATTTGGGCTCAGGAAACAGGCTAGCCTGCACACCACCTGTGTATTCCCATCTGAATCTGGGTATATGTATATGCAAAAGCCTGGCTGTAGTCTCGATATACTACCCAAGTTCGTCCTCTCAGTCAACATATATTTACCAAGCACCTACTGAGTGCCAGCCAGAGTGCGGCTGAGCCTGCAAAGGAGTGAGACCAACAGGGCTCGTTCACAGAGATCCTCTTTGCCAAGAAGCAGCTGACTCCCAGGTAATGCAGAGATGAGTCATATATTTACTCTCAAATTTAAATTGAAGGTAACCCCCAGACTTGCTCATTTGTCTATATTTAAAAAAAAATTATACAAATTTTGTGAGGTGCCCAACAAGTCTGGGTCTTGGGGCTGTGTCAGCCAGGCCTGGCGTGTGGGTCTCAGACCAAAGTTACAACAGCACAGGGAGAGGTGAAGAACACCATAGCTGGCCCCTTTGGAAAGGGCTGCCTTCCCTTCCCGGCTCAGGCTCTTCTGCCTTCCAGGAAGCAGGCGGCATGACGAAGGAAAGCAAGCACTGTGTCCCACTTCCAAGGAACCTGTCTTGGCTGCACAAAGGCACCCACTTTCCCTTCTGCCCCAGCAGGGCCCAGGCTGCAGGGGACACTGCCCTCCCTAAGACTGCAGTGAGCTGCAGCGGGCAGACAGCCCATCCGCTAGAGAAAACAAAAGAGAGTAGCACCACTCTTCCTTTTATTTTCTTTGTTTCCCCAAACCACAGTCACTTCTGGTCAAACCCACTTTTCCTACTCAAAGGAAGGGGTCAACTTCTTTATCAGGGATGGAGGGCAGGGGTTGGGGGTTGGGGCAGAGAAAAGAGACTGGAGGTGTGTGTACCCACAGGATCCCACAGTCTGGTTCATCTCTGGATCTTTTTTTTTTCTCTCCTAAATCTGACTGAGTTTAACACCTTTTAAAGGTTTTCACTCAACAACATTATGTTTACTGTGGTGGGCAGTGAAGTGACCAAGACACACTTTAAAGGACAGTGCTATTTAACTTTGCTTAGGATGGCATCATATTCAAAACTTTAAAATATCACCTATATTAATTTCCTCAGATCATAGAAACACCAAATTCTTAAGTAATGGCATTCTAAAATGCTCGGAGTGAAGTCTCTAGGTTAAAAAAAAAAGTTATATGACTTTTGTGCATAAGTTCTCTGTATAAGGTTGTCAATTTAGGAAACTTGATAGCCAGGTAACTTGAATTTTAGATAAACATAACCTTTTCAGCTTTATCATTGTACGTGAATCTAAAAATTGCTTGACACAATTGAGAAAATTCTGTTAGTTAATGAAGTTCACATTTAACCGAGGGTTCTGTATTTGACCTGGAAATTCTATTTCTACTGAACAGGAGTTTCCAGTTTACTGAGTACCTGCTTTTGTTCCCTCTTGGGATCACATTTCTCCTCCACGCTGTCTCTGCAGTGAAGCTATTGCTAGTTACACTGTGCAAGCAAGACATTTGGGACCTCTGGAAACCAAGTAAGTTGTCTGAAGTCAAAGCCCAGAGTTATAGATGCAGTGTTCAAATTCAGGCTCATCCGATGCCATGCCGAGGTGCAGGCTCTGTCCTCTGGGACAGTAGCTGTCCGCCTCCCTAATGCTGAATGCTGCAACCTTTTAATACAGTTCCTCATGTTGTGGTGACCGCTACCGCCCCCCCCCCCCCCCGTCATAAAATTATTTTTGTTGCTACTTCAAAAATACCTGTAATTTTGCTACTGTTATAAATTGCAATGTAACTATTTTCTGGAGCTAGAGGTATACCCAAGGTCACGACCTACAGGTTGAGAAGAGCTGTTTTAGAGGATTCCTCCTTAAACAATGAATTGGTTCTGGCTTCAGTTGAATATTTGGCATTTCTAGTTGGAAGAGCAGCTCATGGAGAAATGATGTAGGCGAATAAAAGCACCCTTCTCCTTTTCCACATAACATCTAGAAGGAACACCGGTCCCTCTAAAACATTTAAAGGAAATGACATTCTGACTCTCCAAAAGAAATTACTTTTCTAAATCCATACTTTGCCAAAATGGTGTAGGTTTGTAACGAAACATCGCCCTCTACTGGAAAGGTTAGCACTCTGCAACCGTGATAGATTTAAAGCAGAACAAAAATTTAAAAAATGGTCAGTTCATGCTGAATAATGACTGTCGTGTATTCTTTGGCGTGAGTCCTCGGGGAAAGCAGAGAAACAGAACTTTCCACTTACTTATGTGGTGGTGGATAAATGACGAGAAGAGAAAGAAGCACAGGGCTGACCGGAAGCAATCCTACCTTGGGAATACTTAAGTCACCGGAATGAAATAGCTCCAACAAGTACAAAGAACTTCCACATATAGGGTGAGTGAAGAAAGAACACAGTCTGTGTTGTTGAACAGTGGTGCTGTGGAGCAAAACAAGCCGCGTTTGATTGCCTTCTTTTTAAATTGTAATCCAGATGGCCCTTGGCAAGTTCTCTCTGTCTCTGTCTCTCTGTCTCTCTGTCTCTCTCTGTGTCTCTGTCTCTGTCTCTGTCTCTGTCTCTCTCTCTCTCTCTCTCTCTCTCTCTCTCTGTCTTACTTGGCTTGCAACTCACCAAAACGGGCTGGCTGGCAGCACCCTCCATCTGTCTCCTCCTCGGCGCTGGGATTAGAAGTGGGCAGTACTACACTGGGCTTTATAGTTTACTTATTTAATGTGGGCCCTGGCTATCAAATTCAGGTCCTTGTGCTTACATGGACAGCACTTTTATTGATTCTTTGGTCTTCTCCAAAGTCCGTGGACCTTGGTTTCCCTGTCTGAAAAGCTGTTACTGTGAAAGTAGACACTGCGAGGGTGGGCGGGTGGGGATCCGCTGCTGTGCTGTAGGCTCACATCCTTTCCTCAGACTCACGTGGGGAAAATTCTCGCCTCTGCATTTGAGAGGTGACCACTCATGGACAGAACTGTGTCTCTATACAGGAGGCCACAGAGGACCCTCTAGCTCCACTCCCGTATGCACTAAGATGACAATGACCCACACAGGAGCATGGTCCTCCATGACACAAGGTATCTGTGGTCCGTCATCACACACAGAATCTGCTGGTGCCTTGATCTTGGCCATCCCGGTCTCAGGAACAGTGAGAAACAATCTCGGTTATTGATAAGCAGCTTAATCTATGGTGTACACATTTGCTTTTGCTAGAGTGAACCAAATAAATGAAGAAGGATTTATAAAAGGTAGTATATGGCTAAATTAGACTCAGTATGTATGAAATGTTAATTCAGTATTAGGTCTACAAAAACAAATTAAATCTTGAAGCATAAAAGTCCATGAAGTAGAAGCATCATGGATTGAATGTTATGCTGCCCCTAAATTCTTATGTTGAAGTCTGATCTCCCATGACAGTATCAGGAGGTGAGGTCTTCTCCAATGGGACTAGGGACCTTTTAAAAAGTCTTTTCTAGAGATGCCCCCTGCCCCTTCCACTCTGAAAAACTGTAACAGAAATAGAACTAGTTATATCTGCCTCAGAAGAGTGTTTCCATGGGCTCGCCAGCCTTGAGCTCACCAGGCCCTCAAACTTTCTTGTTCGTATGCTTCTTGGTCCAAGATCCTTCGTTATAGTAGCCTGAATAGTCTAAGACATTATTTTTTGAAACTCGCCTGCTTTGTTTTTTGATTACGTTTTCCATGATTGCAAAGTTATAACAAACGGAGGATTTATTTAAGTTCATCCGAATTTTAAAATGACATATTTTTAATGAAAGCAGTGATGTTGTTTTGGTTTAATGCTTGCATTATGGGTTCCCAAATTGCGTGAGAATCCAGCGTGTGAGACAGTTGAGGGTCCCTGCCCCCAGCTGGTTCTAACTGGTAAATAAAGTTGCTGGCAGCTAACAGTTGGGCAGGGAGACAGAGGCAGTACTCCTGGGCAAGGGAACCATTGGAAGAAGGAGTTAGTACTGCCATGCCAGAGAAGCAGGAGGATCAGGTTTGAGAGCTGCAGGAGAGAAAGCATATAGCCACGTAAGAGCTGGGGAGGAGTGGCCCCAGGGAGCCTCTCCGATTGGGTCTAAGGTAGCAAAGATGGAATGCACATTTTAATAAGTAGTAATTCAGGAATATCAGAAGGGAGAGTGTATTAGCAATATGGAGGATGAAGTGGCCGAGCCATTGAGCTGTTTAAGGCATATTTAATATAAGGTTTTGTGTGTGTGTTTCATTCGAGAATCTAGAACATCAGGCAGCTGGCGAGAAGACACACCTCTGCCGCTGGGGAGTTAAGAGTGTATTTGATCAGCGACCACAGCAGAGTGGATTATTAGAACGGATTATTCAGCTACTGCTACACAATGATATCTTCCCAAAGTTGTTTTGGAAGAGAAACTGCAGAAATACATGAAGTTATGAAACTCACGCTGAAGACAGTCCACAGGGCTGTTCCTGAAGAGCTGTGCTCAGATGAAATGTTCTAGAAGGCTGAATGACCAGTGCGTCGGAGACGGTGGGAAAGTTGAAAAGGCTGGGATGTTGCTGGAGCGGAGCCAAACTGTCTTGGGCTATCTTGGTCCCTTAGTGATCTACTGCTTACCTGTGTGTGTGAGACCTAACAACCTTGCATTAGGTAAGTGCTGTTGGAATGTACAAACAGACCCCACACCACAATCAGCCTGATCCAGAGGTTAAGATTGTCATTGGGTCTCATTTGAAGCCTGGAGAGGCTCCTCAACTTTGCTGCAAATGACTTACCTGGCGTTTCTGCTAATGCATTTGAAAAGCAGTTTATGGTTTTCTTTGTCAGTACCTATAAAAGCTTCATAACCTGTTTAAACCTGGCCTTCGGGCTAATCTACATCCGAATCCCTGGGTCAAGGTCATCCATCCTTGACTCTAGAATAAACCATCTCTTACTTCCTTTGGGATGAGAACTGTGTTGATGTTGTGGCTTTAATCTCAAAAACCTGAAATGGGGAGGGCAGTGTAAAAGCACATTATACATACTAGAAGACTAAAACATATAAACATCCCTACCGTGGATATTAAGTACGGTCTGCTTTCTGAGACACCATGAACATTTGACTTTTTGGCAGGATTAGTATTGGAAATGACATATAACACGTTGCACTTTGCAGAGTTCCCTTTGGTTTGGTAAGAGCCACATCTTCGGATTGCCATTGTCAATGTCTCAGACCTAAGCAGCTGTAGGGACAGAGGCAAGAGGAATGTGAGCTGCTGGGGCTGCCATTAGTTTTGCTGGCCTTGGATCATACATCACAAACTTGAGTCCATGATACACGATTAGTTTCCTGAGAAGTTCATTAATTCAGATGGAGCCATTAAATATTCCTGCTCCTTGGACTTCGGACTGAGCTTTGGCTGTGAAGCACAGGGTTATGGAGAGATCACCGTGAGCATGCAAACAATTTCAAACATGCCCAGTGCTTCAGAAGCAGGGCCAAGAAAAACACTAATATTGGATAGCTTTTCTGCAGGTGTCTTAGTGTTGTTGCAGCGCTATAGTCACTCAGGGTAAATGACTCCAGGTCACGCTACATTTGCATAAAAGAGGTCAAATTAAGATCGGAGAAGATTTGACCAAGATTTAGGGTAAGAATGAAGACTTGGGTGGAAAGTCATAGCTGTTTGTTTTCCTTTCCTAAAATATATGAATGCCCCCCAAAGGGTGTGTGTTTAACCAGGCCACTCTGCACTTGAACTCCATGGGAATGCTCAGAATTGGCTTTCCTTCGGCCTGTGCCTTGTATTCAAATGCTGGATGGCCAAGGTGCCAAAGGAGACAATGAACACAGCAGTGCCACACAGCAGTGCCAGGCTCAGCTTCAGACAGCTGGGTCCAGACACTCAGCCTTGCCTACCTTGCCTATCCTGTACTCCACTGCGTCCATCTGTATTATTTCAAGGAGATGTGACAAGGACAGAGGGAAGAACGTGTGAGCTGTTGACGCTTCAGTGTAATTTTCTAGAACTGTGTTAATAAATCACAAACCGGAGCAAATGATATACTTTTAATTGCCCAAGAAGCTAATTAATCAGCCTGAGCTATTAAAACATTGCTGTTCATCTGACTTAGAACTGAGTTTTAGCCAATGCAAAGCCCAGTCTCGTGGAAGTTGAACATTCCTCTGGAAAAAGAGCATGTATCCTAGTTAGCCAGAAGACTGACCATTCACTGGCTCTGAGCAGCCTGGCTAGTCATGTGTTCACTTTTATCAAGTTCACCCTGGCTTCAAGTGGTATTCGATGTTATACCCTTGCCGGGCCAGGCTTTGTAATGCACACTAGATGCACTAAAGGGAACCCATCTGAGCCATATGGGCTGAGAGTAGAATCAAGGCTTCTCGAGAACGAAAGGAAGTGTTAACATGAAAGAGGACTGACACAGGGCCTGGAAACCACCACTGAACTACCGCTGATGTGCTCAAGATAAAGCTAATAAAAAAGGGGCCTGGGAGATGAATTCAATCCCTAAAACTCACGTAAAAATCAAACAAGCCCGGAAGGGCTGGATCAATTAAGCTCGTTTGTTGCTATTCCAGAGAGCCAGGGTTTCCAGCTCCCACGTGGAAAGTCACAATTATCTGTAACCCCAGTTCCTGGGGACCTGATGTTCTCTTCTGGACCCCTAAAACTTGAGTTACAGTTGCCAGCCGAGCCACCATGTGGGTGATGGAAACACAGTCCCAGTCCTCCGGAAGAACAGCCAGTGTTCGTGAGCAGCCGCTGGCCATCGCTCCAGCCCCACCTGGTGGGCATTTTCAGAAGCTGCCATTCTTTATTTTATTGTATTTTGTTTCATTCATTCATTCATTCATTCATTCATTCATCCATCCATCCATTCATTGTAGCAGGCAATGATTTTTAAGCCAGGGCATGTACATCAAATCTTTCTTTTTTGACCTGATATAGTGAAAGGCATTTTCCCCGTATTATGCAAAATAGAGGGTGAGATGTAGGGACTTGGCTGAAATCCCTGATCCCCGACTTAATGCCTGGCAACTTTCTCAATGTAAGAGAATGAAGTCAAAATGTTTCCTCTTCATAAACCCAGATGCAGGTGTTGGGGGATGGGGTGGGGGTTCCTGCAGGCATCACAGTGCGCAGGTATAAGTGAATCTTGAAGTGGTAAGAAAGGAAACTTGGAACAGCCACACTTGGGTCAGTCAGATTGGATCAAAACTTCTAGAGCAGTGGTTCTCAAACTTGTGGGTCTATCACACATCCAGCACTTCAGATATTTACATTATGATTCATAATCGAAATAACTTTATGGCTAGAGGTCACCACAATATGTGCTTCCTACATTGTTGTATAAAAGAAAATCTAGTAAGGGTTTATTTTTACTTACATTTTAAGCTAGGGTCTTACTGGGAACTAATTTGGGATAGATGTTAATTGGGTTACTGTCAGCTACTGTTCTCCAGAGAAGCAGATTCAATTTTGTGTGTTATATAATTGACTAGATGTCTCAATATAAACGATAGTAACTCTTAGTGAAGTAGTATAAGGCAAAGGCCAACTATTAGCTGTTTATTTATTAATCTACTTAGTGACTGAAAGCACTGTTGCCAAGCCTGACTTCACTTGCTACCTGAAACAGAACATCCTGGAGAAGCGCTTCAAACAGTGGGTGGGCTGCAAACCATGACTGCTTCTGACTGCTACTTCCACTTCTGTAAAATCTTGCCCATGGTTTTAGAGTAATGTAAGCTGGACCCAATACCAAGGCCTTTCAGGAGCAAGCCTGCTTCTCACCCAGCAGTAACTAACATCTCTCCCCCTCTCACTGGTATTGGGGTGCTTATTCCACAAAGACTCTGGCAACATTACCAACCAGAAAAGTGGAAGATGGCTCATCTGGCAAGAGCCTGGTGTCCTGAGCTGGACCCACAGGATCCATGGAAGGGTGGGAGAAGAGAAGGGGACCCAGGTGTCCCCTGACCTCCATCCCATGGCACTCACTCCCAAAATGTATTCATTTAGTTTCTAAAAACTAGATTGTTTTGCATCACTGTGGCAATTCCGAATACAACCACTTTACACAACAAGAGGGTTGTTTGGCTCCCAGGTTTGTAAGGTGTTGGGTCTGTGATGTTTATTTTCAGACACCAGCAGATGTCAGCAGAAACTAAGGTGTCCTATTAATTTCCAGTAAGCAGCATAAGCTTTTCCCAGAGTGGCCACAAGTCAAATGCAAAGCAAAGCTTTACAGAAAGCTTTACAGTCCGGGTACGCACACACCCTTGATCTGCAGTGCAACTTTTAATTAACTCCTTGGAGGTGAGATGGGTGTGATCATAGATTAGGATATGGATTTATGAATAAAACCTTTTCAAAGACTCAAATGTTCTTGTTAACCATCCAACAAAAATCTATAGCAAATAACAGAAGTATTCTTTTCAGTGGCAAGATGGCTCAGAGGCTAAGGTGCATGCTGCTCAAGTGAGGATGGGTTTGGGTTTCCAGCACCTGCAACCGCAGAGCTGAGGGGAGGCCTGGTGACCCTGAGCAAGCTGGCTAGCTCCAACAGTCCAATCAGCAAGCTCCAGGGCCAGCTAGTCACAGAACCTCGGCAAACAGTGGCAAGCAATTGAGGACACAAGCAAATCAACCTTGGGCATCCACATCTACACATACGATGCACACTGCACACGTGTCCACACAGGTGACCATGCACACATGCATGTGCACACACACTTAAAAGTAATAAATAATAAGCTTGTATTATTTCTAAAATTCTGTCCTCATTAGTTTACTCAAAATCACACACACTTAAAAATAATAAACAGTAAGTCTGCATTATTATTTCTAAAAGTCTTTATTAGTGTACTTAAGATCTCTCTCTCTCTCACATACATACTTAAAAATTAAACAGTAAGCCTGCATTGTTTATTTCTAAAATACAGTCTTTATTAGTTTACTCAAGATCAGATATACTTTTGTCTATAAACTCTACGGTATGTTTGGTCTCCGAATACATACAAAGAACACACAGCAACTGTTGAGACTCTTCCCCTTGGAAAACGTTATTCTCTTTACAAAAAGAACAGATACGTTTGAAGGAATAATTAATATAGCCATTTTTATACAAAGCCTTTTCCCCACTAGAAATATACTCCCATTGTAAGTAAAAATAAATGGCCCAAACTTTAAATTTAGCAGCCTGGTAACACATGCATGTTGCCCAGCGTGAAAAGGCTGTGGTGCGAAGCCTGCAGAGGTCCAGGGCCAGCCTGGGCTACAGTGCAAGGCCCTGCAGCAAGGAAACAGAATGATAGAAAACAAATAAAAGTTTTCTCTCAAGAGTCCAAGCAATGTGCAGCCCTAACTCACACAAAGGAACAAAAAGAGACAATAAAAAAATGACTAAAACCAAAGGATTCTAAGGATTCAGATAAAACTAGAGTTTAGCCCTGCAAAACATTTCCTTAAATTAGAAAAAGTAAACAATTCTACCTTTTAATTTAAAAATATAGTTAAAAACTGTTTTGATACCAATTAGCTGACATTCAGATCTAGTGATTTGCTCATTAGGTTTCTGACACTTGGGCCAAAGAAAAACCCTAAATGAAAGCACATTTAATTTCAAGTTGAAAATGACATTTTATCAAAGAAAAGCAAGCAAGTGTAGAATAACCTACTAAACAAAAATGCTATTTTACTGGAAAATTCCAACTGGCTTTCATGCTTCCAAGCACTCTAAGCTGCTAAGACTCGGAACAGCAGCAGCTTGGAGGCTCCGGGAGCCTGCCGAAGGCTTTAGTAAGAAGTGCTGGGGCTGCTTCCATTCTGACTTCTCAGCGGCCTTCATCAGTACCCAGAAGCCCTGTTTCTATCCCACATGCCCCAGCGTCTCCAACTTTCCATCACTCTCTTGAGGGACATTTTTAGAAGTCTATCTATCACATCTATCCAGTTTTAACAGTCAGAAATACTGCTGTGAAGGTTTGAATAAGGGTCCCATAGGCTCATCATACACTTGAATGCTTGTTTACCAGCGGGTGGTACTATCTGATAAGAGTTAGAAGGGGTGGCCTTGCTAGAAAAGTATGTCATTGGTGGTGAGCACTGAGGTTTCAAAAGCCATGCCAGGCTCTCTTGCCTGTGGGTAAGGACATAAAGATCTCAGATACTGACACATCTTTCTGCAGGCCACCGTTCTCCCCACCATGATGGTTAATGGGCTAAGCCTTTGAAACTGTAAGCAAGCCCTCAATGCTTCTTTTTATAAGCATTGCCTTGGTTATGGTATCTCTTCACAGCAATGGAACAGTGACTGAGACAAATATGCAGCCATTTATGAACTATACACTCATGTTTTAAATGTTAAAAAAAAGGAATGAATTTTTCTTTAGGAACAAATTTTCACCAAGAATGCATAGATTAAGAACTAAAAAGCTGATGGTATAATGAACATTTGTGTTCATCTCTAGTTAGAAGAACTGTATTTTAGCACTTAAGTATCTTATCTAAAATATTCACCTATTGTGTTGCATGGAGATCAATTTTCTGTGTCACAGGCCCTGCTTCCAGCTAAGGGCCGGGTCTATTTGCACAGCACTGTGAGGCCATGCACCAAAAAAAAAAAAAAAAAAAAAAGCTAATAAGGGAAAAGAGAATTGTTGTATGACCTTTAGATACCTATCAAAACATTAAAAACTTGTAGCTACAAATGGACAAGAAAATTAAAGTTTATGTATTGAGAATTGGAGTTTTATTGTTTTGCCTAAAAGTAGTCTGAAGAGCATTTGTTTCGTTAGTAACATTTAACAGGTACCTTTCTGACCACTCCAATGTTGTGAAGTTATCTATTTACAATACAGTCTTTAATGTTAAGTTTTTACCATAACTTTGTCTAGGACCGTCTTCTTGCTCATCCCAGCTGCTTCCCTCAGCAATGTGGGTTAAGTTTCCATCATCAGGTTCCTCTGATGCATCTGTCTCCAGAACAGCAATGGTAACCAACACTCCCATGACCAGCGGCGATGTCTACAATTCCATTCAGGACTGATCCAAACTTCACTTCCAGAAATATCACTGTTCAATTCTTTTCCTCGTTTTCGTCTTTGTTGGTCAATATTTGGGTGATCATTTTTGTAAAATATCATATGGGTGACAGGGAGATAACAGACCATATGCTTTTCTGTAAGTGAATTAAATAACAGGTGTACAGAGAGCAACCACTGAGAGAACGGAAAAGAAACTCACGATGGGCACAGACCATGAAGCACAGCTGCTAAGCACATCCTTTCTTCTGTACTGGGAAGTTAGAACTCCATGCAGCTCACAGTATACTGAGGTCAATTCAGAGCTGCATGAGGCTGCTAGGAGACAGGGAGGACTCAACTACACCATCATCTCTGAAATTTGTTCATATGGGAACCCCCAAAATTGCAAAATACCTATACTTGTTAGACTGGCCCAGACAGGCTTAGAGCCGACTCTGGAGAAACAACCCATCTAAATTTACATCAAATAAAGAATTGTAAAGCACCCCAAATGCAACCAAATTCATACTAAAGTGCTTCGGACTTATTTATCAACAGTTAGGCTATACTTGCATCTAAAAGCGACAGAATTGGAGAGAGAGAGAAAGAGAGAGAGAGGGAGGGAGGGAGGGAGGAGAAGGAGGAGAGGGAGGAGAGGGAGAGGGAGAGTGTTTTAGAGACCCCATAGTTTGATGCTATCAATTACCCAGCATGTTTATTATGGATTATCTCTCCTCCTTCAATCTCTATCTGCTCATACAGCCACTTTCGGTCGCAGCGGCACTCAGCCCCACATTTGGTAGAGCCACAAGTGGGGCAAGCGTAGAAGCATCCCAAGCAGTCCTCGTCCAGGCAGTCGCAGAGGTCCATGCCACTGAAAATCAGCAGGCCCTGGCTGTCATACACCTTACTCTTTGCTGGAATAATTTGTCTGTAAAATAAAACAGTGAGCTGCACTTCATACAGATTATATTTGAATATTTAGTTGAAAATAAGACAAATGGAGGTAAAATAAGAAAATGGAGGTAAAATAAGAAAATGGAGGTAAAATAAGAAAATGGAGGTAAAATATTTCTATGTAGAGACGAAGTCTACTAAATTGGCTTAATGTGTACTCTTCAGGAGAGTTCTAGACGGAGTGACCTAAGTGATGAAAATGAAAATGACGCTGACGTACCCAGAGGCTAAGGTGCTCAGTGCACAAGTGTGGAAACTGAGGGGTTCCTGGGCCCAAGGCCAGAGGCAAAAACAGACTTCAGTTTTCCTCTGATCTACACTCACAACATACGTACCCACCCACATACATACACATTAAGATGTGCACACAAATACTACTTATAACTAAAAAGAATTCAATAAGGAAATGCCCCCAACTGGCTTTACATAAACCATCACAGGAATGAGAAGCTGGCAGTGACTTGTTTTATTGGTTACTAAATGACACTGCGGTGAACAGAGGACACATCCTCCTCTAGAGGCATCGCACTCTAAAATCAACGTTTCTTCTTTCTTCTTTTTAAAAAAAAAGGATTTATTTTATTTTATTTTATTTATTTATTTATTTATTTATTTATTATATGCACAGTGTTCTGCCTGCATGTCAGAAGAGGGCATCAGATCCCACAGATGTGGCATCACAACAGATGGTTGTGAGCCACCATGTGGTTGCTGGGAATTGAACTCAGGACCTCTGGAAGAGCAGTCAGTGCTCTCAACCTCTGAGCCATCTCTCCAGCCCTATTTCTTTTCTTAATGACGTCTGGTAAATCTGGTCTGAAAATATTTTAAATCACTCAATGGAAAACTTCACAGTTGCAATAAAGGTAAAAATGTCGATTCCAGTAAGAAAACAGCCCAATCTGTTATAATAAATTTGTCACTATCCTTTAGACATACTCAATGTTAGGATATCTATTTTAAATGATTTAGCTGCTGCTCCTTCTGTTGACTGTACTAGAACTGTGTGTCTACTTCAGACCTGTGCAAAAATTGAAAGCACTCTTGAGTTGTCATAAATGCAATGGCCTTTCTGTCAGCTGCACACAGAAAGCAGACACATCAAGAAGAGAACATCAATATCAAATTTTGCAAATAGTAAACATCTTAGAGACTGGTGAGTTCTAAGATGTTTCTTCAATTATTTTAACTCTTATTCTCATTACCTCATTCACTTCATGCTACCTTCTCAGAAAGAAGTTTCTAGACCTCCAACGGCCGCTTTACTTCCCTAGGAGTAACAGCCATGGCTTTCAGGTTTAACTAATCAGAGTACAATTTAAAATGATTGGTCAGAAAACTGAAAATTAAGAAAAAACCCACAAGGATAATGTGGACGTGCAGCAGGAATGTAACAAATAGCGGAGAGAACGGAGCTGGCTGCCCACCTGTCAGAAGCAGCGCTTGTGGCTTTGGTGAGCTTTCTTTTCTCCCTCTTACCGCCTTCTGGAGCAAATTCAGTTTGCTTCCCTGGGTTTGTAAACTGTAGTGACCTCAGAGCTTTAGCAGTCCTTCCCTGAATAAAGTAAGAAAACTATAAATTAAAATCTTGGGGTCAAACAATAGGACTTTACTTAGCACTAGCCCAGGGTCACCCCCCTCCCCCCGAGTCTGGAATGCAGTTTGGAATACACACAGAAAGGAAGGTGGGAAAAGCCACTCTTCTAGTCTATATTCAAACTTTTGTATTATTTTTGCTACTTTAGTCTCTTAGACAGCAGGTGCAGGAGCCTGGCACACTGAGGACAGCAATGGTTGCCACCTCAGGAGAGAAGGCAGCAGAAAGTGTCACATAATCCAACAGCACAGAACTGAGGTGTCCTTCAGACCTTCTAACTTGAAGTACAGTGGCTTCACGTTCTGGTGTACTGTGTCTGTGTCTATACATACACATGTATATACATATATATATATATACACGCACACACACTGCATGTATATACACATACATACAGTGTCTGTGTGTGTGTGTGTATATATATATATCTATATATCTATATATCTATATAGGCTCTGGTAAATCAAAAGTCTTGTGCTAAGATTTTAAATCTGTTATTTTGGAGAGGTAAAATAAGTGGTCTTTCAAAATGTTTTCATACACCCAAAGCCAAGATTATGTGGTAAAGAAGTCAGTCATGTAAGAACAATGGAGAGATGAGGTGAAGACATCCAAGTCTAGAATCATCGAGTATCTATGACGAACTTCACATAATGCTGGGTCCTGGAGATATGCCTGAGAGGAACACAATACACACAACTTAACATTTTAATTTGGTTTAGTAATGCAACAAAAAGCAGAAAACTGAGAAACTACGCCAGCAGCAAGAAAGATAGAATGCTTAAAGAGAGAAACTCGAAGAAGTGCTCCTTGTGGGTAACGCAATCTTCACAGACCTCAGCTTTCCTGATAGAAATGACTGTGTACAGGCCTGAGACCCAGGAAAAGGCATGAAATAGTTCACACTTGTAAAAACTATGTGCTCTTTGAGCACAGGGAGCCCTACATTTAACCTTAACTATATTCAGAACTTAGAGACAGAAACATTAAAAGTCTCAAATATTTGGTGTGCACCCTCCTCCCCCTGCCGTTTCCCCATGGTGACTTCGCTGGCCTCGGTCCTTGGGGCCAGGGGACTCGCCCACCTGAGAGCAGCTTCCCAGTAAGTCCGCCCTGGAGGCCAGGTTTACTCTGGTTATGTAAAATAACCCCAGGGTCTCAAACCAGACATCTTCAAAGGAGAAAACCTGAAATTACATTGCCTGACTACTGGGCACCATGCCTCGGACCTGGCCCCAGTCCAGGGAGGCTGACAGAGGACCACTGTCAAGAGAGCCAGGCTTGTCTTGACTACATGCTGAGTTCCCGGCCAGTCTGCCTCGGAGTAGGCCCCCACCTCAAAACCAAAACCAAAATCAACAATTACCCACTTCTATGATTCTTTTCCTTAAAGCTGTGCTTTAGTCCTAGACAAAGACACACATCCTCCCTGGTGTGTAGTCTCCAGTAGGCCAATATTCACCTAGTTACTTCAGTAACAGAAAAGGATCTAAGTTCCCTAAGTTGGTCTTTGCCAGTGTTCTAAAGACCATTCCTAAACTCTCCTTCCCAAGGTTTAAGAACAGATTTCAAGGCAGCATTGAAATCTTGGACACATGATGTTCTTTTGTTCTAAGCCCTTGTTTACTGCTCATTCTGGACCTTGAGTGTATGGAAACATTTTAAAACATCACTATTTCACCTCAACATTAAATGGTATATGCTAATGAACGTGACAGGAATATGATAAATATGATTTCTTATATTTATTCCATATATCTAAAGTCCCACACTGTAGAAAGCACAATGGCCTCTATACATACATCTGAGTCGGGTTTCCGTCTCTGGCGGTCATCTGAATCAACGTCCACACTTCCATTGATGATCTGGGTACATTTGGGGCAAAGCTTCCAACCAGGTACAAGCTGTCTTCCAAACTTGGCGCTCAGAAAAGTGGCATCATCTAAGTCAATGACGTGCAGGTTCTTTTTGGCTAGCTTCTTGTGTATGTTAAATGGGTCACAACACGACTTCTGCAAATCTTCAAATCTGTCAATATAAATTTTTACGTGATGGAGACAAATTGTATTATTCCCAGAAAGTGTCATTCCAGTTCTAAGCTGAAGTAAAAGCATGTCATTTGATGACAATTCTTTCAATGTCTTGAAACCTGTGTGCCGAGTATAGAAGGTTTTATGGCAGTCGTGTGTGGTACGAAGCTGGACTCCAACTGAACACGGATCCATCGTCCTTGATTCTATCAATTTCCCCCTCTTTTATTTTGTCTAGAAATCTCTTTGATAGGTCAACCTAAAGAAAAGATTAAAAGACAGATTTGTACTGAAAATTCTGATTTGGAAAACTGTAAAAAGTTAGTAAAATGCAGCTTCTTTAGAAAACAAAAGCAAAATACAGCAAACATGGAGTAGTAGGAAATACCAAAAGAATGAATGTATTTAATCATGAAATGGGAGAAAAAGTCTTGTCAGCTCAGATCTACACCAGAATCCTTGAGATCACAACTACAACATTAAGATCACATTACATGGGAGCGAAGTAGAATAAACAAGAAGTATTCACATGAGAAATATTAGAGATTCAACAGAAAAACTGCTTAGAATATGTAGGGGATTTAACAACGATGCTGGAAACTAACACACTGTATGCTTTACATAATATACAAATGTTAAAAAAATACAAAAGACCTTTATGGAATTCTACAAATTCAGTACTATTTCACTCAAAACACAAATGGAAAGCCCCCTCTGCCATCCTGCTTGAGTGTGGAAGCTGACTGCAGATAGAGTACAAGTCCAAAAATGGTGAGAGTAAAGAAGGGCTGATTTACTAGAAAGCTAAGTAAAGACACTATGGTACTGCTGTAGTGCAGACAAACAGACTGGGGTTTGGTGTATGACGAGGTCCTGTGTTACTGTGGTAAATAGATGGCATTACACACCAAAGTGAAAAGGATTACTGGCTAACATGAAAAAAGAAAAATTTCTTCTGGATCAACAAACACAACACAGATGAACAATCACACATAAAAAGCCTAAGCAAACCTTTATGAGGTTGCCATACCACAACCATCTTCTACCTCCAGACATAGGGAATCATCCCACTGTCATCTTGGCCTGGTAACCATAGCAACTAACTGATACATTGAGATTAGAATGGCAAAGGAACTGTAATCACTTCACAGGAAGTGAACTGGCAGGATAACTGCAGGAAGGACTCAAGGATGTAACCTCTAGGAGGCTGCCATTCATGAGGGCATTACCCATATTCCTGTAAATAATCCCAAAGTTCAATACCATAAGCCAAACAAACTCCCTAGCTCACCAGTGGTTACACTGGTGGGATCGTTATTTAGCTTTGTGGCTGGTGGCCTAGTTGTGGTAAACAGATGTTTGTTTAACCTCTGGTAAACAGGGAAAGTTTGTGCAAGGAACTGTGGGGCCTGCTGTGTGAGTACTATGAGGGCCTGCAAAATCCGTTAACAAGCAGAGGATACACTGTAGTCCTTGAGACTCCAGTGTATGTAGGCTGAGACTGCCAGAAATGCATGACTGCAGCTGCATGGCCCTGAAGGCAGCTGCATGGCCCCTGCTATGTATTATATAAGACTCAACTCGGTGGGCAATCTGGATCAAAGAGAGAAAGAAGAAAGAAAAAAAGAGATGGAGGTGCTGGTTGCCATTTCTTATAGGGACCCCAAAACTTGGAACCCAAGGAAAGAATCTAATAGGGTAGTGAAGGAGAAAACAAGGTGGAAATGATCCTCAGTACAGGAGAAAGAAAATTCACAATTCAGCGTGCACGTGGCCTGCAGCAGGAAACTGAGACTACTCTGCCCTGAACTCCCTGTATCAGACACAAAGTCCTGGGTTCAAGTCCCAGCACCGTAGAAACAAATGATGGAATACTCCTACTGTCTCAGCATCTGGGAGGCTGGCTGATTAGAAACTCAAGGTCGGGCCGGGCGTGGGGGCGTGGCGCACGCCTTTAATCCCAGCACTCGGGAGGCAGAGGCAGGCGGATTTCTGAGTTCGAGGCCAGGCTGGTCTACAGAGTGAGTTCCAGGACAGCCAGGACAGCCAGGGCTATAAAGAGATACCCTGTCTCGAAAAATCAAAAAAAAAAAAAAAAAAAAAAAAGAAAAAAAGAAAAAAAAAAGAAACTCAAGGTCTTCCTCAGCTCCCTCCCTGGAGGCCAGCCTGGGCTAGAAACTGTCTCAAAAGAGGGGGAAAGGTCATCTTAGAACTCAGGAAGTTTATGTTTAGAAATCCAAGTCCTTAAAGTACTATAATTTTTGATGGGTCAATTGTAGAAAATTAAACTGTCCATCTAATCACTGCATTTGAAACGAACCAACCAACCGAAAAAGCAAATCGTGTATAGTTGCTTTACATACACGAATGTCTGTGTCCTACATGGCTGCAGGGCTAGAAAGTGGAGCATCAGATGCCATGGAACCGGAGTTCCAGTTGTTAGCTGCTATGTAGGTGCTGGGTTCAACCCAGGTCTTTGGGAAAAGCAGCCAGCGCTTGTAACTGCTGGCCCATCTCTTCAGTCCCAGTCACTGCATTTTTTTTGTTTTTTTTGTTTTTTAAAGTAAGGATCTCTTTGGAGTCATGGTTAAAGGAGAATTTTCAACAGTTGTTGCCAGATACAGAATTATTAGCTAAATCTGCATATTTGTGCTTTTATCAGTTATGTCCTACATATTGCTAAAAGGTTAATCCCATCTGTCTGAAATTCATATCTAAGTGCACAGTCAGGTATCTTTCTTTTTTTTTTTTTTTTTTTTTTTTAAAGATTTATTTATTTATTATATGTAAGTACACTGTAGCTGTCTTCAGACACTCCAGAAGAGGGAATCAGATCTCGTTACGGATGGTTGTGAGCCACCATGTGGTTGCTGGGATTTGAACTCCTGACCTTCGGAAGAGCAGTCGGGTGCTCTTACCCACTGAGCCATCTCACCAGCCCCGGTATCTTTCTTTTTATCTGCTAAATTTGGCACCTCCATTTTCAGAGCCTTTTAGGAAGCAAAGCCTTCTTTGGTTCTAGCTCTTCTTATTTGAGTTAAAATAGATTTCCTGAAGAACAACTTACAGGAACTGCTCAGTTTAAATTTCCTACGGGAGGGATGGAGTTTCTTTCCTAGACAAGACTGTTGGCAACAGACAGGATGGCTCAGTCAGTACATTGCTTGCCATTGCCACACAAGTGTAGGGACCCAGGCATTGAACCTGCAAAAGCAAACAAGCCAAGTGCTCTGGTGCCCAAATGTAATCCCAGTGTTGGTAAAACGGAGGCAGGAGGGTCCCTGGGGCTTGTTGGCCAGTTAGACGTTCTTAATGACAAATATTAACACCAAAAGCACTATACTTTAATGCCTGAATGGATCAGTGGGTCTGCAGGCCCTTCATAGATGTGTGGCATTGTCTATGCATCTATTTTGTTTTCCAAACAGCAAAAAATAACTCTGACAAGGATTTAACTAAATGACCTACTCCAGGTTGTTCTTCTTCTTCTTCTTCTTCTTCTTCTTCTTTTTTTTTTTTCCTGAGACAGGGTTTCTCTTGTATAGCCCTGGCTGTCCTGGAACTCACTTTGTAGACCAGGCTGGCCTTGAACTCCACCTGCCACTGCCTCCCGAGTGCTGGGATTACGCCACCATGCCGGGCTACAAAATATTTCTTAATCCAATTTTAAGTTACATTGTCTCTAGGCCCACCAAGTTTGGCCAATCACAGGTCAAGTCAGCAAAACCTCCTCAGAGTATGGTGGCTCGGGGGTCACATATTCTCCAGCCACCATGGGATCCAGTCATCTGTATACCCCACTTGTTCGTATCAATTCTTCAAGCATCACTAATTCCTCCTTCACCTCGGAGGTTTCCATCAACCTATGTAAAAGAGTAAACTTCCAGTCTTTCTGCTTTACAGCAACACCATACTCTGCTACTTGTTAGTGCATTATATGCAAAGCTCCAAAGGCAAGGCACTACCGGATTCCCTCAACAGCCAAGGCTTCTCTAATTAGCAAATTCTGACACTTTACTCTTTAGAAATTTTTTGAATAAACACAAGGTCAGAAATTCCTAGAGTCCCAAATGGCAGACTCTCCTTGAAATCGATGTGATCGGATCCCACTTCTCTGCAATGATCCCCACCACAACCCCGCGTGGGATTCACTCATTAATGCCCCTACTCTCTGCCAATGCCTCAACTCATCAGACATAATCAACAGCACTAGGGTAGAAAAAAATTTAAAACAAAACGAAACAAATGAAACCCTCAACCCACCAAAGTGCGTAACTAAATATCACACGGTTAGAACTGCGAAGATTGTGAATTTTAAAGACGGTCTGGAGAGATGGTTCCAGAAGACCCAAGTTAATTCCCAGCACCCACGCCGGTGGCTCAGACTATCCTGTAACTCCAGTTTCAAGGTAATCCGACGCCCTGTTCTGATCTGTCGGGGCTCCAGCCACGCACTGCTGGCACATACATACTGGCAAGACATCCATCCATACAAAATAAAGTAATAAAACAAAATGTTTTTAAAGTTAGACTTGGGAGGCAGAGGCAGGCGGATCTCTGTGAGTTCTAGGTTAGCCTCGTCCACATAGAGAATTCCAAGTCAGCCAAGACTACACAGAGAAACTGTCTCAAAAAACAAAACAAAACAACAAAACTTAAAAGCCCCAGGCCTGGTTACTCGTTTCTGTAATCTGAGCTACTCAGGAGGGGCTTGATGAGTTGGAGGGTAGTTTAGGACATTTGGCACGAGTGAGTCCTCACAAAGAAGCTGAGGATGAAGCTCAGCAGTGGCGAGGCCCTGGTTCAAATAAAACCCTGCAATCTGATGCAGTGGCGGACCTACTGTGTGCAGGGTAGAGCCGGGTGCCAGGCTGCTACAAGCCCCTTCCGCCGTACAAGCCTCCCCTCCCAACACTCCTCCCGGTTCACCGCGGCCTCCCACATTCAAGTGCCATCGGTAGAGTCCACTCACAGCCCTACGGCCCGACCCGGCCCGGTCCACCTGAGCTGCCACGGGTCTCCGCTGGGCTCCGGAAGCACCGTCTCTGCACAGGCCAAGCTCGGCTTTCCACACCACCGCCGGCCCCGCGCAGAAACCGAGAGGACGGCGAGGGCGGCTAGAGAGACCGCTTGTACCATGGAGAGGAACCAGGAGGAGCCTAGAGCGGAAGCCAGCCCGGAGGCCTCCGGAGGAGGAAGGGCTGGGTGCGGGGGACAAGGGGGGATGACTCAATCCAACGCAAGAGTTGCTTCAGTTGCTCGCCCGCCTTGGGGAACTTGTATCCTCTCCTGAGGTTGGGGAATTGGGAGGCTCTTGGAGGCCCTTAGCAAACACAGGTTTCCTTTACTTCGTTTGCAAATCTGTTCTGTGCAGGACACCAAACAAACGCACCTAGATAGCCCTAATCCTGGAGGAGAGTTAAATGCAACTCAAGGAATGGACCTTTTATTTAAAGTCTCACATTTTATTTTTTGATCCATTCCAACTAAACATATTCTAAAACGCTCTCTCTATTATATATTGTAAAAAAAAAAAAAAAGTCTAGATCTTTGAGTAAAAGGTACACCACAGGAAATTAACCTTTACATTTTGGGGGTGGAGAGAAGAGGTGTAATCATTGTTGTTTTGAGGTGCGTGAGTTTTTGTTTTAATTTTGGGACAAGGTTGCAGCCAGGTAGTTGAGGCTGGACCCTAGAACTCTATAGGTAGTCCACGCGGCTATGAATATAACGTTTTCTTGGTTTTGAGAATTTGACACATATGGTGTGTTTGGATCAACTCCACCTCCAGTGATGTCATCTAGAAGTGCAGGACTGGGTTCGGTTCTCTTTGTCAGCTCAAGGATTAAAAAGGAGGACAGCATTACCTGAAATTTTTGGGTGTCCCTGCAGAGTCAACATATGATAACCTAGGAATTTGGGTTCCTTCCTGGGGATCTTAGTTTTATTAATAAAAGAATAAACTAAAACAGAACAACTCAAGGACAACTTATTAGAATTTTAAAAAGAAAACCCAAGAGCAGGCAATTTGTTAATCTTTAAGTTGTCCCAAAGAGGAAGATGTAGAGTATAAATATGACCGGCCTCAGTGGCAGACAGCCTTGGGGTGAGAGGTGGAACTTCCGCAAAGAGGAGGAAGTCTAATGCTAAGTTAGAGAGCTCTGGCCAGCACCTGAAGGAAAAAGATGGAACAATAAATAGTTACACAGTTTTTTTGTCGTGCCTCAGAAAGCAGGTCAGACCCATTGAGGTCAGCCAAACCTAACCAAGGCTCTGCTCTTAGGACTGAATGGGGCATTGGAAGGAGTCTGGGAAGGGAAAACTTGCTCTTAAGCTGAACCTACCTTCCTAGTAGATGTCTCCCAGCCAGACCCTGACCTGCCCCATTGGATTAGACCTTAAGGGAAGAGACTAGGGCATGCCTACAGCTAGGCAGAGATTCCACTCCCTTCTACCTTCTCTCACGTAAAGGCAGGTATATTGGGTTTTGTTTTCGTTTGCTTGTTTTTTAAAAACCCAGAGTCCATTCATTGCTGTCAGTATTTGCTATGTGAGGCTATCCATGAAAGAAAATCAGGAAATGCATCCCTGAAGAAAATTGACTCTCTTCACCAATAGGCATCAAACATCAAAAGCTCCTCAGAAGAGTGGGATTTCGTGGGGTCCTCTCTGTTAGGTCCAAAGTGGCCCCTTGAAATAGTGGTGCTGGTGACAGTGTCCTAAACAGAAGGACCCTGGCTAGGTACTTAGAAGCCTAAAGGCAGGAACCTCCCTTAATCTTTCAGGAGCCTCCTTTACCCTGCCCTGAATGACAACTACCTTGGGCAAGGTATCTAGTTCTCAGCCAATGTGAGCGGCCTACATCAGCTCAAAGATGCCCTTCAGTTGCTCCCCTTATTCCCCAGTAGTCTTGATAGCTTGGTCACCAGTAAGCCCTTCTTTGTGTGGAGTGGTCTAATTCAATGGTTTCACTCCACCCTGGATTCCAAACAGCTGTGTCATTTGGAAGTCTATAAGACACCCCCACCCCCCACCCCAGCCAACAACTTGAAGAACAGCAACTCATACCTAGTACTGGGTAGGCAACGTATGAGGTTATTTTAGATGTCTCCAAAAATGTGACTGAATTAGGGCTGACAAAATTGTCACTTTAGATATATCATGATAACAGTTTTTCTCGTCTGATTTTGACTGCAAGTGACCCTCTGTTCCACCATATTTTCTATTTATTTTAACTTTGGCATGCCTTATAGTTTACTAACTTACTACATATATTTAACACAATTCTGCCTATGTTTCACAAAGTGCACGCTTACTCATATCCTAAATTTAAAACATCCCACAAGCTTTGCATTTATCTCCTAAGCTACTCGCATACTTACTGGCTACAGTTACCACTTCTTATGAATTTCATCCATCCTTAATTAAGCTGCAAAGGCACTCAGCATCATTGGAGTGGAAGGCTTGGGGAGGCAAGTAGAAGACAAATGGTGTCCTTTTCATGCTGCATTAGCTACTGTGTTTTATCCTGATGAAAACTGTAAAACTTTTTAAAAAAAGGAGTGTGGAATGAAGGAGGGGCCAGGACCCAGAATCTCTTATGCTGATGCCAGTGCCTCAAATAAGGCTATGTCTCTATGGGGCTAACGGGGTTTAGGGTAAGAAAGCTTCTCTTCCTCCTGGTTCCCCAACCTAAGCATCATGAGGTATTGGGTTCTGTCCTTTAGGAGATGCTAACTGGTCCTTGGGAGAGTAAGGTTGAGAGACTCCTAAGCATCCTATAATATATAGGATGGTCCCTGCAATTGCTAACTGACTCAATATTTCAAGCATTTGAAACCCTAACCTAAAGGAATGAGGAAGGCTCACTGAGGATAAGAGCTGATCAAGAAGCAGAACTGGGATCTCCTGGCTGATTAGATAGAGATAATGGGAAGGGGAAGATGGTTTTGGCTTGTGGAGCTGTAGCACAGATGGAAGAGTGAACCAGAATGAATGAGTGGAGCGAAGGCTTCCGGTGTTACAGGAGCTGTGCTTGTGATAGAGATAGCAGGTGAAGAGAGTCAGGATAGAGGATTCTAAGCTGGAAGATGCAGGTTGGGAAATGCTAGTCTGTAATTACTGCTGCATCCTTAGGGATGAGGTAGGTAAGGGCGAAAAAAAGTTAGCCAGTGAATGCATGGTGTAAAATGAGAAACAGTACTGCAAATGAGTCTGGAATCCTGGGCCCTCATTTGTTATCCTAAATCAGATTCTACAGATAAAGCCCAGGAATATAATGTTCTGCAAACGCCCTTGGGTGGTTTTGAAGCATAATGAAGTTTGAGAACAATAAATGGAGACATTAGAAGAGCTATCTGAGAAGGAGCAGGAGGTGAGGTATCAGGGAGACTACAAAGGCAGAGTTCCCACAACCCAGCGAAGGAGATCGCTGAGAACCAAGCACACAGAGTTCCCACAATCCCTGGAAGGAGAGAACCAAGAACAAGGCTCTCTGCTGAAATAGCTGCTGCAGGCAGAACTGAGAACAAGGCTCTCTGCTGAAATAGCTGCTGCAGGCAGAACTGACCAGCTCCCTATATTCCCAGGTATAACGTGAGTCAAGGCAGAATCACAGGTTTCTAGGAGCGACGTGAAAGGGATGAAAGGAAGCAGGCAAAATTAATCTTAGAACTTTATTGTTTACAGGCATGGTGGGGTCACGTATGTAATCTCAGCAACGGGGAGGCCTGGGCAGAAGGATTGTTGCACATTTTAGGGTAATCTAAGCTACCATGTGAGGGGCTTTGAGAAAAACAAAATGAGACATCCCCCACGCAAACCAAGCCAAACCAAAGAAAACGCTCAAGGAAAAATGATACATATTGTTTAACCCAGCCTGTCTGAGACATTTTAAGATGTAATTAACATAAAAGTGTGCTGCTTTTCTTTCCCATTAAAACCTGGAAATCTCATGTTTTATACCTTGAACATTTTTCACTAGACACATTTCAGGTATTCAGTAGCCACAGAAACCAGCACAGCTGCGGACCTATATATGGAGAAGAACGAAAGAAAACTGTGGAGAAAAGAAACTACGAAGAACAAAATAAATGCCTTAATTGTATAAACGCACCCTAGGGGGTGCAAGAAGACCCTCCTCATGAAGTGATGGGAATTGAAGCCGGATGTTTTTTCAATCTTTATTATTTTATTTATTTATATTCCTGCCATAGCTCCCTTCTCAGTCCCTCTTCCCATAGTTCCTCATCCCATTATTCCTCCCTCTTGCCTCCAAGAGGGTGCTCGGCCCCCCTCACCAGGCCTCTCCCTTTCCTGAGGAAAGGAACTGAGGACATGGGGCAAAGGTAGTGAGTGACTTAGAGAGAGATGGCCTTGGAGTGGTCCATGGACAATTGAAAGGGGGTCAATTTATTTAATTGATTTCCAGTTTTGTAAACGTTCCAACTGAATTTTAACACCACAGAGGAGAGTTTGAGGCCTGCCTATCTATGACGTATGATTTTTGGTTCTGTATTTCCCAATATAGAACCAACTTTCCTGCTGTAGTTCAAGGTCCAGGAAGCACCAGTGTCCCCAACACCCAATCACTCTGCACCCCAGTTATCATTCCTTGTTACCCAGGTAACCACCATTCTAATGCCATTTACTATAGACTAATTTGGCAGTTATTTAAACTTTGCAACTGTATGACATGTGGTTTTCCAGACTTAGCTTCTTGTGTTTAAACCTTATCTCCAAAATTCATTCATATTGTATGTACTGACAATTCCTTGTTTTTGTTGGTAAAATTTTATTCTAAGAATTTTAGTAATTGTGATGGCTTGTATATGCTTGGCCCAGGGAGTAGAACTATTAGAAAGTGTAGCCTTGTTGGAGTAGGCGTGTCACTGTGGGCGAGGGCTTGAATACCTTTGTCCTAGCTGCCTGTATTTCCCTAGCAGCCTCCTCCTGCACCACGCCTGCCTTGACTCTGTTCAAAGTGCTCCCACCTTGAACTCAGAGATCTGTATGCCTGTCTCCTGGGATTAAAGGTTTGTACCACCATGCTTGGACCTAAATTTAGCTGTGTGGGATCTTGCCCCAAGGTCACCACTCCATTAATTCAATTTCATATCCTTGAACACAGGATTCTGGTGTCCCTTTAATACTCGAACCATATATTTTATTTTTTCCTTTCTAAGCTTGCTATGCTTATTCAAAACGCTCTTCATGAGACTTAACCAGAGAACAAAGTCTCTGCTGGGATTTTCTTTTTGAGACTTCCTTTGTCAATGTAATTAATATAAATCTGTTTACCTTAGTCTCAGGTAGACTCTTCAAACAAGGGCAAAAAGCAACCAAATTCTTCACCAAAATTCCACGAAAACAGTCTCTAGGCCACATTCTGAAATTCTTCTCCTGTGAAACGTCTTGGGCCAGGTCCACACAATTCAAAACACTCTCAGAACCAAAGTCTTCCATATTCCTACTAGGATGGCCCATTAAGCCCCATGTAAAACATTCCATTTGCAAGGCCACCTCCTTAAACCACTGAGCCATTTGCCCCACTATAGTTATTCTTTTTTTAAAAATCTATCTATCTATCTATCTATCTATCTATCTATCTATCTATCTATCTATCTATCTACTGTGTGTATTTATGTATGGAGATCAGAGCACAACATTTGGGAGTCAGTTTTCTTCCAGATCATATGTGTTCTGGGAATCAAATTTATGTCATCAGACTTTGTAGCAAGTGGTATAATCCACTGAACAATTTTGCTGTACCAATTGTAGTTATTCTTAAAGGTATGTGTCTTAGGTTTTTTTTTTTTTTGTTTTTTTTTGTTTTTTTGGAGACAGGGTTTCTCTGTGTAGCCCTGGCTATCCCGAAACTCACTTTGTAGACCAGGCTGGCCTTGAACTCAGAACTCTGCCTGCCCCTGCCTCCTGAGTGCTGGGACTAAAGGTGTGTGCAACCATGCCCGGCGTGTCTTAGGGTTTTATTGCTGTGAACAGACACCTGACCAAGGCAACTCTTACAAGGGAAAACATTTTATTGGGGTTTGGTTTACAGTTTTAGAGGTTTAGTTCATTATCATCATGGTGAGAATCAAGGCAGCACACAGGCAGACATGGTGCTGGACGAGCTGACAATTCTACATCTTGATCTGAAGGCAGCCAGGAGGAGACTCTCTTTGCCAGGCAACCGGGAGGCATTGGCATTGTACACTGGGAGGAACTTGAGCATAGTAGGCCTTAAAACCTGTCTACATACTTCCTTCAACAAGGCCACATATACTCCAATAAGGGCGTCCCTCCTAAGAGTGCCACTACCTATGGCCAAACTTTGGAACCCATGAATCTATGGGGGGGTCAAACTCATTCAAACCAACACAGTGTGCAAGTAGTTGTTTGCTAAAGGTTAGTTGCTACAATGCCCAAATGATGCAAAACTAGACTAGAGTGAGAAAACCTGAATCCATTACTGACTTAGCTATGAGATAGTTGTATAACCATGCAAATTAATGTAATTCTCTGTATCAGTCAGGGTTCTTTAGAGTCACAGCACTTACAGAATCAATCTATATGCATGTATATTGAAATGACTTACAAACTGCAATCCAACTAATACAACAATGATGTCTGTGAATAGAAAGTCCAAGAATCTAGTAGTTGCTCAGTCCCACAAGGCTGGATGTTACAGTTTGTCTTCTGTGTATGCTGGCATCCCAAAGAAACAGGCTCCAGTGCTAATGAAGGAATGAATGTGCTAACAAGGCAAGGGCAAGTAGGCAAAGAGCAAAACCTTCCTTTTTCCGTGTTCTTATATAGGCTTCCAGAAGAAGGTGTGATCCAAGTTAAAGATGTGCCTTCTCACCTCAAGATCTGGATCAAAAGCCTGAGTCCTCCAGCCTCAATATCTGGATCACAGGGGTGCCCTTCATTTCTGGATTGTAGTTCATTACAGATATGGTCAAGATGACAACCCAGAACAGCTCTCACATTCTCTCAGCTCTACTAGTTATTGTACATGTGTGTGTTGTGTGTGTGTGTTCATCAATGTGTGTGCTTCACCTTTCCAAGTGGTTTTATGACTGATTTGGCTTAGTATTGGGACTGCAGTAAGTTTTCAATGACTGGTACTTGTAATTATTTCTGCTGAACATGAATCTGCAGTTGAATCTAGAAACACTGGACCATCACCTCATACATGTTCTTTGAATCGTGGCATGCTATCATTTAATATTAGCTATTAAATTAAGTTGAGAAGTAGAGGTATCTGGACAGGTTGACTTGCATCTTGCATGTTGTAGTTCATTCCAGATATGTTCAAGCTGATAACCAAGAACAGCTAAGCAATTAGCTCCAAGAACTTATGTGTAAAAATGAGACTATTATAGGATTGTTATGGGGGAATAAATGAGTGTGTGCTCATCTATTCCTTCATTTCTAACCACAGTTGTTCAGAGTCAGTTTATTAGAGTACTTGTTTAGTAATGCATGCACATGGCATCCACCCCCAACACATAGAAAAGAACAAAGTTGGACAGGAGTGACTTAATTTTAAAATACTGTGACATAAGGGGACTTAACTGGTAGCTGGACAGCAGGACAAATTGGCATTACATTTTTAGCATTTGATTTTTCTCATTTGAAGACTTCAGACTGTTGTGGAGGTGGCGTGGGAGAAGGAAACACACCTCTCACATCTGCTACTCAAAACATTAGCCATATAGCCAAGTGGATTTGGCTGAAATTAAAATCCCAAGGCTCTCCATGCTACCCTAATCATTATTGTATCAATTATGATTCATTTGGGCATCCACAATGTGTCTGGCATTATATCAAGGGAGGATGTGGGTGATTTTAATGATGGCTTCAACCATTCTGTCTGTGAGTGACCCAAATTCTGTAAAGGAACAGCAGAAATAAATCATTAAATTTTTATCATTCAACAGCACTCATAATTATAATTGTGAATAGTAGAAACAGAAATAGATCCAACAGTTCTGTTGTATATAGTGTCTTCATCTTAAGGTTGATAAAACTCCATTCCAGGAAGACCAGTGTTATACAACTGATATAGGTGGCAACCAATGTATATAAAAGTTGTACTTGAACATTAACAGGGAATATTCAAATCATCTAACTCCAAGTGCAGCCATCTCCCCTTTCCCACATTTAGACAATTAGTAGAGCCATGAGTTTCTACTTGTTTTCTCTCTCTTTGCTATGTTAGATGTGATCAATAACAGAGAGGATATAGAGATCGGGTGGGGTTGGTGGGGTGTTCTGGCTTGTTTGGCTGAAAGACTGAACAATTCTAAACATTTCTGGGATTCTAGGAAAGAATTTCGTTTGGGCCTCTCTGCAGGACCTTGGAGAGCTATAGCATGGGGAAACCAGCAGAGGGAGAACAGAACATTGCTTTTTCATTTTTGGCAAGTTTGTCCCGGTTTTACTATAGTTTCACCCTAGGTCTTATTAAACTCCTTGACAGTGACGAAGCAAACAGTATCCTTTCCTGCATTTTTGGAGAAGCAGGGAATGCTTCTACCGTGGAGGTTCTATTTAACTCAGTGGTCAATAGGCTGTTCAATCAGCTGGCTTGAACGACTCCTTAGCACAGGAAGAGTCTGTATGCTTTCACGTGCTTTTCTCCATAGTATTGTGATAATTAAATGATTTGAGGCCCAAGGATGTAGTTGAGTGGTACAGCACTTGCCTTTCAAACATCAAGGCCAGGTTGCATTCTTCACAGCTTTTAAAAAAGTAGTTAAAGGATTCTCAATATTATGTATTTTACATACAATTAAATAAAATTTCTCTCTGTTTCTCTTTCAAAGATTTATTTTATTTATTATATGTAAGTATACTGTGGCTGTCTTCAGACACCAGAAGAGGGAATCAGGTCTTGTTACAGATGGTTGTGAGCAATCATGTGGTTGCTGGGAATTGAACTGAGGATCTCTGGAAGAGCAGTCAGTGCTCTTAACTGCTGAGCCATCTCTCCAGTACCCTCTTTCTTTCTTTCTTTCTTTCTTTCTTTCTTTCTTTCTTTCTTTCTTTCTTTCTTTCTTTCTTTCTTTCTTTCTTTCTTTCTTGAGACAGTATTTCTCTGTATAGCCCTGTTGTCTTGGAACTGGCTCCATAGATCAGACTGGTCTTGACAGATCAGAGATCTGTCTCCAGAGTGCTGGGATTAAAGGTATACACCACCGATGTCCTAAATCAAATTTATAAATGGATCGTCTCATCTCTAATAATTACTTCTAAGAAAATGTAACACTAGCAATAAGATTTAGAATCATCTAATTTCTTGATTTTTTTTTTCCTCCACCACTTTGTTTTGTGGTCATTTGTTTACTGACTGCAACGAAAATTTAAAATACCAGATTTTTCTCATCACAGTTTTTAAGGAGATGATTTAGTTGGGAAGGTACCCTCCGCAAAAGCATGAGGTCCTGAGTTTAGATCCCTGGCACAAAAAAAAAAAAAAAAAAAAAAAAAAGAAAGAAAGAAAAAAGAAAAAAGAAAAAAGAAAAAATGTCTCTGGAGCCGAGTTAGGCTGGCTGAATCGGTGAGCTTCATCTTCAGCAAGAGACCTTGCTTCAAAACCTGAGGTGGAGGGCATCAAAACAGACACTGGACTCTGGTATTTGACCTCCATATGCAAATGTACACATGTATACATAACACTCACCTTCACAAAGCTATACATACACAGACACACACACACACACACACACACACACATACACACAGGTGTGAGTGCGTGCTCACACACACAAATAAAAAAAATAGTCAAGGGTCAGCTACTTGGAAAGCGCCTACACATTTCACCCAGGTCTTCAATACATTCTCACATGATTTTATGCTTGTTTTGCTGTTTGCATCTCCAGAAGTTGAGGGAAAACCTGAGTCTGACTGGCACTAGGCCTCAGAGAGTTCATAAGGGACAGGCAGAGAAAGAGATGATTTCAGAGTTTTACCCAGTGGGCATGAATGTGCACTCAACACAGGCATGGAACCCAAGGAAGGCTGGATGGAGCGCAGGCTGGACTGAGTGGTGAGAGAGAGATGCCTGCTCTGCGCTCTTCCTGCTTTTCTTGGTGCTTACTTCCTGGGTCCAGTTAAAGAGGTGAGTGCAGCCCTCCAGCACATTAATGCATCACACTTCCAGGGCTGCAACTGTTCGATCCATACCTAGGTGCCTGAAATGTGCTGGGCTGATCTGTCTCCCTCTGGAAGTTTTCAACGTGGGTCTGCCTGGCTGCTTTAGTTTTTGGCCATTTGGTAGAGGAAAACCAGAACAATGTGAGTTGCACTAATACACACACAGCGGGAGGAGGGGAGGCGAGCTGTGAAGAGAACACATCCCCTGCCATTTCCCAGGGAATGTGTTCCATTGTTACCTCTGATACAAGCACAGCATTTCCCTGGTCTATTTTGAGAAGCACACAGATACTCTGATAATAAAGCTTTCTATTTTGTTTTCTCAAGCTAGCTTGAGATGGTTTTCTTTCCTTCACAGGCGTAAGAATTCTAGCTGATATGAATGACGGCAAACCCAAGGAGGGTAGAGGGCATTTCATGAGCTGCGTGAGAAAAGGCTCAGGGACAGGAATAACACGGCATGTGTAGATAAATGCAATTAGTTCTGTTTTGCTGAAATGAGAGAGAGAGAGAGAGAGAGAGAGAGAGAGAGAGAGAGAGGTGCTGACAGAAGAGGAGTGATGGTAGTGCTGTTCAGATGACTATCTCTGAAGTAAATGAAGAGCCCTAGTGTGTTCACACAGCCAGTGACACACTCATATACTGCCTTAACAGTTCTTTGTTATCTCTGGGTTCCTTTAGACCACAAGAAAGCAGATGGGACATGGAAAATTTGTTCTGTTAACAGGATCAAACTGTAAGGTGGTGACTTTTGGCCAATCTCATTTTAACTGTTGCTTAGCAGTCCTTCCTTCCTCTGACCTAATGGCATCACCGGAAGAGCCACATCTGCTTTCATCAGTGAACAACAACTACCGCTCAACCTTCAACAGCATCCTCTGAATAGATGTGTATCATACTGTCCCCATGTTCCAGGGGCAGGAGAGAAGCTTGAAAAGATAAAGTTCTGGGTTGGATCATGAAATTGTCATTTAATAACTTTCCTAGCATTACTAACCGGTCAAAATGCTATAGACTGAATATAGGTTCCTTAAATTCAAATCCGGAAACCTAGGCTCCACATGATTGCTCTAGGAGTTGGGGCATATTAGAGGTGATTTGGTCATGAAGGTGGGAACCTCATGAACCAGATAACAGGAAGCCAAACAAGCATGATTTCTACCACGTACACCTGTGAGCTGTCTATGAACCAGGAAGCAGACATTCTCCATATATCAAATCTATTTGTTTAATCCTTGCCTCTAGATATAATAATTATGTGTTGTTTATAAACCACCAGTTTCTAGTATTTTGTTATAGCAGCACATACAGACTTTGTCAAAATAATACCAAAACAATTAAATATCCATATCAAAAGTCAACCATGACCTAAGATTTAAACTATAAGGATTATGAAAGGAAATATGTGAGATGCTCTTTGTGATTATGAATCAGATAAGCTGTCTGGTTCCTTAGGTAGGACCAGAAAGCATTGTGATTAGCTTAATTTTTCCAACTTAACATAATCTAGAATCACTTAGCAAGGAAGTCTTTTGTCTTTTATGAGATAGGGTCTCACTATGTAGATCTGGCTGGTCAGGAATTTACTGTGAAGACGAGGTTGATCTTGGACTCCCATTCTACCTCTGGAGTTCTAGAGTTAATGGTGTGTGCTACCCCCTCTGACCCATGGAAAAGGAGAACTAATCAGGTATTGTCTCTACCTGTGGGGAGTTCTGTGGCATGTTATCTTGATTCTTTAATTGAGGTGGAAACTTTGCCCAATGTGGGTGATACAGTTTTCTAGGCAGGGGATTTTAACTTGTATGAGTGAACAAAGTGAGCCAAGCACTAGCATGCATCCAGTAGTTCATTCCTCTCTGCACTTGACTGTGTATATAACGAGTCTAGCTGACCAAGTTTCCACTGCTTTGATGCTCCAACAATGGTGGACTGCAACCTGGAATTGTGAACCAAGTGAGTCCTGTGAAGGATGGTCGTCTAGGGGTACTGCTGCGTTCATTGTGCAGTAGGAACAAAACCCTACACATCCTGAAAAGACCAACTTGGACAGAACAGAGGAGGAGGAAGAAGCCACTGGGAGAATGACAGTCTGAGTCTGTGGCATGGGACCTTAAAGCAGGAAGCTGCGGGAAATAGCCACCAGTGACTGCGGGTTACTGGGTTCCTGAAAAGAAAGCTGGGGATCAAGTCAACACAAAGTTCTCTGATCAAGGGTCAACTTTAGTTCTAGGGTCTGATTTTTAAAGGGGGGGAACCCATCCCCCACTATGCCATGATCTCATCTGTTGCTTTCTCAGGATCTCCTCAGGAAGCTGCAGATGTGGCAGACAAAAGATTTCACCTAGGTCTGAAGACACCACTGCTGAGCTAGCAACTGTGGCAAACAAGGTCCGAGCCAGCCTGCTCAAGGCTGGGGGCAAGGGCACAGCCAGAGACTGGAGTAGTGAAGAGCCCCAAAGAAAGTAACAACTAGAGACCAGGGTGGAGATGCCAAAGTTGGCAGCCCCCAGAGAGTTAAAATAGAGATCCGGATGGTCCCAGAAAATCCCAGTTACAGATCTGAGGGCAGCTGACAGTGTGAAAGTAAGTTATAGATTATGGGGGGACCAGAGGAGCACCAGCCTCAGAGGGAAATCAGAAAAAAAGGGGGGGGGAGGGGTAAAACAAACCCTGCCAACTATTAGAATAGACAAAGGCCTCCCATCAGGATAGAATCCTAGGGCTCCCCCCTCCTCTGCACCTCCTCTCCTTCCCGATTGATCCTGCCTAGTAACCCCTCTAGGATCCACCATCTCCTTTCCCAGGTGGGACTGTTGACAGTTGTAATGTTTTCAGTGAAGGGAGAGGGAAGTACCCAGAGTAAGATTGGCTCTTAAGGGACCTGTCTCTCTTTTCCATCTGAAACACCCTCCAGACCCCCTTCTCCTTAAATTGGCGTTGTTAAGGCATTTTATCATAGCAACAGGAAACAAAACCAAAAAAATAAAAAAAAAAATTAAAAAAAAGACACAGTGGATCTCATTACAAGTAAAAGTTTGGTCAGAGACAGGCTTCTTACTGTAAAGGTGGTTGTTACTGCAGAGACTCATTAAAAGTGATAAGAATAATTTACTGTGAGTACCAAGTATCTGCCTGAGTGCAGCTCCTGCGGAGCTCTCGAACCTGATGACAGATGTGTGGTGCTGACCACCTGTTGACTTTCAGGCAAGTGGTCCAGGAAAGCCAAAGCCATCTCTATTTATACAATCACAATCCTGCTTGACCCAGCGGTGACATCATTGGTTATTATATTAAATGAAAGCATAACACCAGTATTATAAAAGCCCCATCATTACAAAAAGCCTCCACTAGTTTCCCTTCCTCCGCCCCACTCCCCCTGGGCCAACCACCCCCTAAGCTTATTTTGTACTACAAAGCACAATTTCAGTAAGCCAAAACTAAATATCTAGCCAGGCATGTCCTGTAGACATGAGCACATACACAGTTGGTAGCAAATGCAGTTACACAGTTATGCAACGTGAGAGACATATTAAGCATTTGTGGGTATAAGTCCAGTCATCAAATAGCATCCCTACATCATTATTTTTTAATGGCAGGCAGAGACATGCTCACTGTACCAAGTAACCTTTCCTGATATGTACCTATCATTTCCTGGTACCATCATTCCAAGAACCATTAAGTCTCTATTGATCAAACATAGCTTCCCTGTTTTCTAAGTCCCGGTTGATCAGGCACAGCTTCCTCATTTTAAGTCTTTGCTGATCAGACATATATTCCACATTTTCAGTCTCTGTGGATCAGACATAGTTTTCTCAGAACAGTTATGCAAGCAGGACCGACACCATTGTCTTCCACAGCTGCCACAGGTTTACTCAGTGTGACTGCAGCTGCTTCTTTAGGGATGTGACTGCACGTCCCCAAAATACCCAGGATTAATGGTCACATCTGGAGGATCGATAGAGGTGGAGAGAGGAGAGGAGGCTTCTACCCCTCGAAAGAGCATGGAGAGAAACAGAATCATCCCCAGGGCTTTCAGCCTGCATGATTCTGGCCTTGCCATGACCGACAAAGTGAAACTAAATATTGTTATGAGTATAAACGGCATAGCAAAAGCAAGGAGAGCTTGTAGAAAATGAAATACGGTAATAAGCATAGAGGCCACCAAATTCACCACAGGTCCTTGCCAAATGGGAAAGGTTTCCATGGGTCTTGCCATTTTGCCACTATAGAATCCAATGGGTCTCCAGCAGCGAAGCACTCACATGCTAGTCCTTGCGGATGCTGTGTGGGGGATAAACCTTTTGGAGTGTGTAGGTGTTTTGGGGGTGAATGTACATCATTGGCTGGGGCCTATGTTCTGGGAATGCTTCACTTGCATGAAGAGGAATCTGCGGTGCTCTTAGTTTGACAAGTCCTTATAAGGAGAGAGGAAGTTTACCCTTTAACTTGTCCACCAGGCTACATGTCTACCTCAAGGGTGGCAGAGGTGGGGGTTGAGAGAATACATGCAGGCCCACAGCAGGAAGGAAGCCGACCTACTTCTGCCAGTCTCAGGATGAGATTTTAGGGTTTGGACATATCTTGACTTCACACTTGCTCTGGATTAGCTTCACGTAACTTTTCTAAAAGGCACAAGTCTAGGAGTCGATAGCAGATCAATGATTGCCATAGGTTAGTAGGTATTGCCTGCAACGAGAAGGAATCTATAGGATGATATCAATGTTTCCTATTATTGTGATGATTTCATACATATGGATGCCAAAGGTCAATTATACAAAATAGTTAATTATATAAAATAGGGGGCTGGAGAGATGGCTCAGGGGTTAAGATCACTGACTGCTCTTCCTGAAGTCCTGAGTTCAAATCCCAGCAATCACATGGTGGCTCACAACCATCTATAATGAGATCGGATGCCCTCTTCTGGTGTGTCTGAAGACAGTTACAGTGTGCTTACATATAATAAATAAATAAATCTTATACCAAAAGTCAGTAGTGAATGTTAATGCATTTTTTTACCTTTACAAATTCAACAGTTATTTATTAAAGAAAGAAAAGGAGAGAATGTACCACACTCCCCAAGAGCAAGTGGCCTCTGCATTAGCAGAGGTCGAAGAGATCCTTTGAATGAAGGTTGAAGAGATATCTCATACTGAAACACTTAACTTTCTGAGTGGAGAGTATGATTTGTGGCTTAAGTGACTATGTAAGCTAATATTAAGGGAACTGAGAGAGTTAGAAGGCCTGTAAGGTCTTTTGGGTGACATAGAGATTGTCCTCTGAACAAATATAAATGGCTGGCGGAGAAAAAGGCCAACATCATGATTATTTGTTGTGCTGGACACACAGGAAAAGGCATCTTTTAGAGGGGATGAGGGTGAGGCTCAGCAGGTAAAGCAATTGCCGCACAAAGAGACTTCAGTTCAAATATGTGTGTGTGTGTGTGTGTGTGCATGCTTGTACACACACACACACACACACACACACACACACACACACACACACACACACAAAGAAAGTAATGGGAAGAGAGTGAGTGGAGGAGCCAAGTACAGAGGGTTATTAAGGTCTTGATCATAGAAAAAAGTTGTCTTCATGCTTGGACTCAAAGGATAATGATCTCTCTCTCTCTCTCTCTCTCTCTCTCTCTCTCTCTCTCTCTCTCTCTGTAGGTTTCAGATAACTATTACATTAAGGAGCCATTTTATATGACATTCTCTGTCCCAGTCCCTGCATGACTGTGTGTGTATATAAGATTTCCACAGAAAGTCTTGCCCACGTTAAGTGTGTCCTCTACCATTGAGACACATCGCTAGTCTCCTTTAGGCTTTTATCTTTGCATCATAATTTGTTTGTGTATTATTATAACCTGGCATTTATTTGTTTATTAAATATTAAGTGCCAGTATAGTGAACCGTCCAATGACAAATAAACAAAACACAGCCTCTGCCATCCTCAGATTTATAATTTAGCAGGAAAAGGAGGCAATTAAATAGTTTTGTTCTTAATTATATCTCTGGAAGCTAGTACATGGCTTACTAAGTGCTTAATAAATATTTGCAGATAGACGCATTTTATACTGCCTGTGTTTGTGGATATGTGTGCTTGGATGTCATAATCTTTAAAGTGAATGATACTTATTTCTTCGTTGCTTATGGATTAACTATGGCCTTCTTAATTAAAAAAACTCCCTAGCAATCTTTCATCTTGCCTCTGTTTTCTGCTGCGTTTTATGGGACTCTAATGATTTAGCAAAAAATTCCATTTACCTAAAATGTTTGGTGGGATTGGTGAACACAGATCTGGTTTGGAAAGTCTGCCTTCTCAGATATGCTTAGGTAGAGGACACGTGCCCACATGGGGGTCACTGGGAAACCAGAGCCAAATGTGGCCTCTTAGAAAAGTGAGATTGTGAAGACAGACACTATGCAGAAGGCAGTGAGTGCTGTGACATGCTTCTCTTACCTCTGTGGCTCCATGAGCCTTCAGAACATCCAGTGAACACATAGCTGTGTTCACTGTGGTCAGCATAAACTAATAAGGTTTCTAGATTTGAGGTGGCTCAAGAGTCTGCTGACTGGAACAGCCTCAGAAGTAGAGAGAGGCAGAAAGAAGACGAAGTACTGTGTAGATCATAGTTCTCTTGAGTGTTGTGGGCAACTCACAGAAGAATCTGTTTATCTTCTAGAATAACAGAAATTACAGTAAAAAAAAATGAAAATTATAAGCTACATGACAGTAGCCACAGTGCACTAGTTACATTTCTTGTTGTTGGAACAAAATGCTGGACAAAACAACTCAAGGAAGGAAGGAAGGAAGGGACCTTATGTAAGCCTACAGTTGTCGAGTACAGTTCATTATGGTGGTAACATGGTTGTTGCAGGAGCTTGAGTAGACTTGTCATATTGCATCTGCAGCCAGAGACAGAGAGAAGGCTATTGCTCAGCCTGCCTCTCCTTTCTAAGTTCAGGACTCATCCTATGGAACAGTGCCAGCCACAGGCAATGTGGCTCTTTCTCCTTGAGTTAACTTTATCTAGAAAATCCCCAAGAGGCATGCCTAGGGCTTGCCTAGTCTGGGTAAATCATCAGAGATGTGCCCAGAGGATTGTTTCCTAGATGATTCTAGATCATTCCAAGATGCCCCAACATGCTACCATCCATAGTGAGGTTAGCTCTTCCACATCAATCATCTCAATCCTAGCCATCACAAGTGTGTGATGTGCCAAAGCAAGCAACCAAACAGAAACCCGCTGCCCAATAACAAAACAAAACAAAAGAAGGCTAAAGCCAAAGTGTTACTCCTACTGGCCAATGAGTCAGTATCTGGGGTGGGGTAGGTTAGACTGGAGAGAGAGGCCCCATGAATAAAGGACAAAGGTTTGACTTGTAGACAGAAGGTTGTTACTGTATGAAGGCTAGATCATGGCCTTGCTGTCTCTAACTTACTAGGCACTCATAAACAAAATAAAACATAAAATCTAAAAACTAATGATCTCAGAAATTAAAGATCTAAGATTTTTCAGTATTCCAATGTAAAGTCTTAGGTGAACATCTTTTTTTTGAGTTCTAGCTTGGACCCCAATCTCTCAAGACATCCTATGGTCTTTGGCAGAAGCAAGCATTGTATAGCTACCTATGCAACAGGGTAGGATAATCAGGCACTCCCAAATAAAGCTCGAAATTAAGTGTATAAATCACAGAAGAAAGCAATTTTGCAAATGGAGCATACAGAGAGGAAGAGGAATGCTGGAACGTTAAGAGCTCAGGAAAACAGAACAGCCTGAAAGATATTGTGGGGTAGTCATGCTTAGACCCCTCACAGCCACAGCTGTTAGGAGTAAATACTGCCAGAAGAGAGTCAGAGACTAGGAAGCAGAAGATCTAAATATGAAAAAAGGGAAAAGAACTCCTAGAAATGAAGTCATTGAAATTAAAATTCAATGGAATGGTCAAAGTATAGGTAGGTCAGAGCTAAAATAAGAACTGCAGAATTGGAAGGCAGAGTTAGGAAAAAAAAAACCCCTAAAATTAGCAAATATAATGTGGAAATGGAAAAAAATAGGAGGATAATAAAAGGTACCAACAAGGAGGTAGCGTGGTTGAGTTTATGTCTAGTATGATGGGAGTTTTAAAAGATGGGAAAAGAGAGCATAGAAGATAGGCAATGATTAAGAAACAGTTCCTAACTGAATGTTTTAAGCAGCATAGAAATCTGCTGTTTCATTCTTCAGTCTGATAACTTTTGTTTTCCTCTTATATTTAGGTATAGGCAGAAATGTATAGTCACGTTGTATTGGTTACAAATATTCA
Organism: Mus musculus; assembly: GCF_000001635.26. Taxonomy (NCBI): domain Eukaryota; kingdom Metazoa; phylum Chordata; class Mammalia; order Rodentia; family Muridae; genus Mus; species Mus musculus. The sequence goes on from NC_000068.7 coordinate 106,992,774, forward strand.
GGTCTATGTAGCTACTACTTTATTGGATTATAAATATACAGATGTGTGCTAGTACTAGGCTATATATTTATTGACATGTGTGGTCATTATTGTATTAGAATGTAAATATATAGAATATTCCCATGAAAGTTAAAAGTTCTGTTAGGGACTGGTGAGATGGCTCAGTGGGTAAGAGCATTAACTGTCTTCAGAAGGTTCTGAGTTCAAATCCCAGCAACCACATGGTGGCTCACAACTACCCATGATGAGATCTGATGTCCTCTTCTGGTGTGTCTGAAATCAGCTACAGTGTACTTATGTATAATAATAAATAAATCTTAAAAAAAAGTTCTGTTAGCTACACTAGTTTATGTAATTTGAGGAGCTGTTTATATTGTCTGAGTTTTGTTTTGTGTTAATTCTTGTGTTTCTTTGTCACACCTAGAAGGTTTCTCTTCCATCATGAGCTTCATACTTGAGCATCTCCAGTGAAAAAATTACAAAAGAAACAGAAACAAATGTAGCAAATACAAGCTTTCCAGAAGGAATTGTGTTTGGCTGTGCTTATGATTGATGAAAAGAAGTCAATCATGTAGAAGGAGGATTGGACATAAAACAGCATGCTGTCATGCTAATGATTGAGGATGCTGTACTTATGAAAACCTGTCTGTATGGATTTTTTTCTTCTCAAATTTCTGAAAGCAATATTAACAGGTACCATTTATGAAACACTTATCAAATGTGCTGAGTTTTAAATACATGTTGCCTCTAGTTATTAACAATAATCTTGAAAGATATGCATCATTTTGTTGATAGGAAAGTTAAGGTTTCAGAGTCATCAATAACTTCTCTTTGGAGATTCCAGGTCTAATGGACTTTAGTTGATTGTCATTTTGCTCCTATTCATGAGAATATACCAAAGATTCCAAAGACACCATCGTTCATATTCTCTGAAGATCAATCCAGAGTCCCTTGCTGTAGTCCACTCCAGCTTTTTTTGGTAACACCTCAAAGAAATACAAATAGAAATACCAACAGTGGCATATGCTTATTGCATGAGTGAAGCCCCTAATGTTAGCAATAGTCTAGTGACCCCCAGTATGTTCTCTCCCTCAGGCAAAGTTTTGCTGGCTGAGCAAGGATGAGAGCACCATAGATGAGAATCTTTTCATTTAAATAAATTAGCAATGTCACAACATTAATTATCTATAGCAGCTAATTTTAACTTAGAGTACTATGCATAGTTGAGCTGAAGACCTTGGGTGTAATATTTCCCTTTATTTTCTGCCTTGCATACAGATTCGAGGATGCCCATGATGGGAAGCAGACAGGACTTGAGAAGCAGATTTTTCTAAGCTCCATAGTTAACTATAGACTCTGCCCTCCCCACCATGAATGTCTTCTTCCTCTACAGCTCTCACAGTCTCCCAAATATTTACCGAATTCTGTGGGACCCTTTATTGTGAAGTTTTGTTGTACTATGAACTAGAACAATGAGGAGAGTGAACTATAGCTACAGGCACCGTTCAGAGCCCAAGTCGGATGTTTGTACAGTTGAGAGTTGACTCAGAGTCACTGGGAATTAGAACTCTGAAATTCTTTTGGATGATAATTCAGTCTAGAAACATTGGGTAGTATGAATTTATATATCTCAAGAGAAAATGTCTAAATAACTTATTACAAGTATATAAATACTTATGAGAGCTAAGAATGCAGAACATTCTTTTGTTACTGGTTTATCATTATCCCAAACTGGGCTTGTCACATAGATGCTTCCTTTTTGGTCTCCAGGCCTCAGTTCTTTGATCATTCTACTTCCTTTCTTTCCCCTACCCCTGTTGAGTTTGGATCATTTTTCCTGTCTTAGAACCCTCATGCTGGAGAAGCCATGTTCGGTAAACAGCAGTCATTCTTATGGTTTTAAATGGGACATCTTTAAGGGCTATTTTGAATCCTATTTTGTTAGAGAAGAGACCAGTAAATCTTTGAGGTCATGAAGTGAAGTTTTTTTTTTTTTTTTTTTTTTTTTTTGGGATCTCCCAAGGTCAAGATATCGTCCATATAATAATAATAATAATAATAATAATAATAATAATAATAATAATATACTTCTTTTTATAAATATCAGGGTGGCAGCATTCACTTCCTGATATATAATGTTGGCTATTCCTTGGGGGAGGACTCTTCATTCAAGTCAAGAGGCAAGCCCAGAGATGTTCATATAGGGGACTTTGGAAAAGACAAAACATTGGCAATCTTTGGGGCATAGGGGACTAGAGAAAAAAACAATCCTTAGTACCTATGGCCAATAGTGAATTATTGGCCAGGATTGCAAAGCCAAGGAAATGCCCCCTTGAGGGGCATTCCCAGATCTGAGTGGTTTTGTTAATAGCCTGTACATCTTATAATAGTTGCCATCACCTAGATTTTTTTTTAAATTGCAACTATGGGAGTATTCCAGGAGATAGGGGGATGGCAGATATGAGGGAGTATGAGCTGAGTAAGAACTTCTAATTTCTCCCTGGGTAAAGGCCACTGTTCAACTCAGCCTCGTCTGAGACACAGTCAAGGCAAGGAGTATTGAGTTAGGGAATATCATACCTAAGAGTGGCTTTTAGAATTGAGGATGACTCTTGGGAGGGTGTTTGTCACAGTCTTCTATCTGGATACACTCATTTTCCATGTTACTTGAGAGGGCCATATTTAGGGCTTCTAAGATATCTCTCCCCAACAGGTTAATGGCCATGTCTAAGATAAGAAGTCTGATAAGGCCAATGGCACCATCTGGATCCCCCTCTTTGAGGACCGCTTTGTGGTATACTCCTGGGAGAAGCCTTCTATGCTCATTAGTTGTAGCCCAGGGGTTTGTCTCAATGCTATGGGACCTTGGATCAAAGTCTTAACTGCTCTGGTGTCAATTAGGCATTTAAATACTTCTATAATTTTTATATTGGGTTTTCGGTGTGGCCTTCAAAAATATTAATGACTCACAAGATATTATAGCTTTTCCCTCTTATTGTTTGGGCTGAGGGTACTCCTTTTGGAGTTTAGAGGCAAAAAGGGCTTGCCATCTTTATCATATATAGAACAACAATGCTTCTTCCAATGGAATCCTTTAAGGTATTGAGGACAGATGCTTTTAGGAGGTGCAGCTTCCTAGCGCTTAGGTAGGGCAGAGTTGGGACATTCATCCTTCAAGTATCCTTCCTTTTTACCTTTAAAACATTTTACTTCTGTTTTAAGAGCCTCTGTGAAGGCCTTGGTAAGGGAGGCAGCTTTGTAGGAAGCTGTCTCAGTATCGTCAGTAGGAACTATCTACTTACCATAATGTTCATTTTCCAAACCCCAACATGCCAGCTGGTGGTCTGAATTCATACTTTCCCAAAGGAGGACTTCTCTACCCATAGGATCAGAAATTTTGATTTCTAAGCTCATTTTTTTTCCTCTAAGAACAAAGTCAGAGAGGGTTTCCGCAGATCTTTGCTGATGGAGGAGAAGCAAGGAATCCCCATCTTGGGATGCAGAATCAGAGGTTATGCTGAAGGTGTACTTGATCAAAGGACCCTGTTGTACGCCTGTTGTACAGTGGGGGGAGTTATCTTGGCCCAAAAGCTCAGTGAAGCCCCAAAGATATTTTGTTGGTTTTGTTTTTGATTTTTCCTGATCTCTTGCAGGTGTTCATTCATCTTTATAAAAAGCCTCCCATTGAAGGAACAGGAGGGTAGTCAAGGAGGAAGTGACAGATGTCACTCCAGTCCTGTGGTATATTAAGGGCAGCAGGAAGGCTCAGGAGACTAGATTTGGTCCAAGGGGCATGAATACCATCCTCTTGTACCACTTGTCTAAACTGTTATAGTTCTTTGCCTGGTATGGTTACCAGTCTAATGCCAGTCTAATGGCTGAGATCAAGTAGATTGAACATTAACAGGGACAACCAAAGTTGCTATTTCCATTGTGGGCAAGTTTGAAGGAGTCTTCAATCTTGCATAGTTGTTGGGTGGCAGTTTGTAGGAGTGTAGAAGGCAAGGGGCTATCAAAAGTTTTGAGTGTCCTTAGAGGTTGAGATAGGAGGGACATAAGGAAGCAGTGGGGGATTAAGAGAGGTAGGTGTGTTGGGGTCAGGGGTTGTTCTCTGTCTAATGTATTTGATTGCTGGTTCAAGGGTAGCAAGGTCTGCCACAGGGAGGTCATCAGGGCTTTCCTCCTCAGAATATTCGCTGGGAGTAAGGGGTTTAGGTTCATCTTTAATTTCCTTTTCAGAGTGAGCCATGCATTGCTGAATGGCCCGCAGTGATGGGGAGGAAGGAAGTGGGAGTTGTTTCTTCTTGTACTTCTTACCACCAAGACCAGACCTCAGCATTGTATGGGTCGTCGCTGGAGATCGTCCTGGGGGCTAATCAAAGGACCTCCTCCCAGAAGGAAACTGTTTCCTTCTGAGAGATATTTGTTCCCCGCAGCTTGAGGAGGGCTGAAGGCCTCTAATTTGGGACTCCTGGTGAGAACCAGAATTCCCCATGACAGAAAAGGATGAAAGCACTCAGTCAAAGGGGAATGTAGTGAGACTTCAGGAGTTCCAGGTTGCAAAGCCTGCCTGCAAATTTAAGAAAACCAACAACCACCTTAAGGGCTTGTGGATAGTCATTGTGCTACTATGTTCTTTCAGAAAGATTTAGAGAGGTGATTTTTTTTTTTTTCTTTTGCCAATGTCCACAGATCTGTTGCGGTCCGACGTCAGGGAGATGGCTCAGATCGAAGGTAAAGGAGGAAGAACCAGGCATTCCTCGGGTCAGGGTGAGAGGTATGGATGCTAATGTTCCGTAGAGGGAAGTACTCGCCCTCTTCCTACTGTCCTAGAGAGTCCCTGTTTCAGCACCAGATGTGACGATCTGGATCCCAATGGTTGTTGTACGCTGGAGGTATCAGGGTTTAGAGGAAACAGGAGCAAGGTCTTGGATGGGGCTGAGCTCAGCAGGAATGAATGACCCAGGAGAGATCAGGTAAACTCTCTGGCCTTTTCTTGGAAAAGAAAAATCTGTTCTGGAACTTGTATCAATTCATCTCAAGCTTCAGAGCTTGAGTTCATTAGCATCTTAGATACAGCACCAGTACACCCAGTGGCAGGAAAAGCTGAACACCCACGTTAAATTTGTCCTGACTACTTGTTGTCTGAGGAGGTGGTATGGTATGGGAGGATGGGAAGTTATCTGAAAGGGGGCTCTATCTATAAAGAAGGAAGCCCTCATTTATACTAGAGTGGAAATGTCTGGTGATGTAATTGTTTGAGGTCACCTATGTTTCTGTAAATGATCTCCTTGTCCATAGCTTTTATAAATAAACTCATTAACTTCACTATCTCCCAAGCCAGACCTGGGTGCAATTGTTACTTTGGTCTATTTTCAGTGCTTAGTCTGGGGGTTGTTGATGTTTGTTTATGTCTCCCAAGGGAAAATTTCAACAATAGAAATGTTTTTCTCTTTTGATGTAATGAATACAAATTTTCACAAATATTAATTTCTCTAGTCAAATCTAAATAATCAGCTACTTTGTTTATTTATTAATCCCGTTTCTTTTTAAAAATTATGTACTTTAAATACTGGAAACGACTTTGGAAGAAACAGGAATAAATTTGATAAATTAGTCAAGGGAAGAACTTTCTTGCTTCATTTGCTTGCGTGCTTTCACTCGTTGCTGTCTGCTCTTGACTATGGACATGATGCCTTGGCATCTTCACCAACTGTAACTTGGAATGGTGAGCTAACGTAAACCTTTCTCCTGTAAGTTGCTTTTGTCAGAATATTTTATTCCAGCAGCAGACGAAAGTCTTGTTTCTTCCACCCTCTTTCCCTTGTTGGTGTCATGGATGTCTGTGACTTTAAACATACCCACATCCAGATAACTTGTATTTTGGCATGCAACTAGTATATCTACCCAAACATGTGTGGTTACAGGAAATGGGTGCAATGTTGTGTATATGTACTAGGCTGCATGGGGATACATATGAAAACCTTTGATTCTGACCTAAACCATTGCTACAGATTTTGAGGAAAATAAGCATCCTATTCTGCTTCTGATGAAGAAACGGAGACTGGAGCAGTGATACAGAGTATCTGAGAGTAACCACTCCGGTATATCAATCAATACCATCTTAAGTGTAAGCTAAGGAACATTTACTTATGATTCTGTTGTGCTGTCCTTGACGTCACAGGTGGTTTAGGCAGGGTAACTACTCAAGGGTAAGTACACAAGTCCTTAGCTTCTGAATGAATCTAGGTTGTGAACCCTGAGGATGGACTTAGGAGCTGTTGTCACTGATAGTGTGATACTGCCAAGCTGCTCCTCCCAGCTCTGAAAAACAGTACCTTAGTTTTTTCTTTAGAGTTCCTGAAGAGGCTGTTATGGTCACCTCCCATGGTGATGGAGATGAATTGTTTCTTTATTTCTTTTCTTGTGAGAGTGGAATATCTAGAAACCAGGCCAAAAATGTATTTTAATTTTGTTAGAATAGATTTTAATAAGCCTAAGTTTAAAATACATATGGACTTGCTTGTGGGAATAGAAATTGGTGCGGTATTTTGGAAATTAAGCAAATAACACACATACAACTGCACTGAATGAGCCAATTCTGTTTCCAACAGAACACAGAGAATGCCTTTATGTGTATCCCAAAGGATACTTGTCAGTGTTGAAGTTAAGAGGAAACTTAGTTAGTCCTCATTATAGTAAAAGATAGAGCTCCTATAGTCTACAAGACAGCAGATAATCAGGGTAGAAACAACAGCTACAACAAAGGACTACATACAATTGTGACAAATTACAAAAAGTACAAATAAAAAGATGTAAACACACACAGGAAGCCATTTTATGAGCTATATAAATATAATGCAAGAGTTAAGATTTTTAGATTGCCATCTATTCTGGTGTGTACTGGGACATGTTAGTGTCTGTTGAGCTGGAGGGGAGGGAGGAGTAATAGAAAGAAAGACTCACAGAAGCTGAGACTGAAAGACACAGTCCTTTTGGACCTGAGGGGATAAACCAACTCAGGATTCAAAAATGAGAAGAGTTACATTTTCTAATCTTGATCCACACTGGAAACTTTATAGCCCCGTGCCTTGTCAAGAACCATGTTAGGTTTCTGGTTTTAATCATGTTTAAATTTATTGTCAAGCCTTGAGTCTTAGAGAGTATAATTCAAAAGTTTCTTTAAAGATATATCTTAGAAGATCTTTAACAAACAGCTTTGTCAAGATATAATTTACATGTAGTAAATTTCACATATTTTTTTTTTAAGCTCAATGACCTTCCTCAGATGTATTGATCTTTCTAGTTGGAATATAAAACATCTCCATCACCTGACACAAATCCTTGGAGGTCTTTTTTTTTTTTTTCCAGGCAGACTCTTATCCAGTGTGAAGTGTGATGGAATATTTATTATTATTCATTAAGTTTACATGCATTCACATTTCTTATGAATGGGACAATTCAATGTGGCTTTTTTTGTTTTGTTTTGTTTTGTTTTTTTAAGACAGGGTTTCTCTGTGCTGGGATTAAAGGCGTGCGCCACCATGCCCGGCATTCAATGTGACTTTTTTAAAAAGCAGTCTTCATTTAGCATAATGTTTCTGAAATTCTAATATGTCATATATATCAATACTGCATAACCTTTTTACAATTTAGTAATGTGACATTATATAGAAAGCCTAAAATGTGCCATCCCACTTACTTGCTGACGGGCATTCAGTTTGTTTCCTGGTTTTGTCTGCTGTAAAACTTCAGGAGCATCTGGGTGTAAGTCCTTTTGATGACAGGTGCATGTTAACTTATTTTTGTAATTGATCCCATGTAGAGCAGATTATTTATTTTTGTTTGTGAATTTTCAATTGTTGCAATTTTACTTGTTGAAAAGATGAACCTTTCCCCAGTTCATTATCTGAGCTTTGTTTAAAGCAATGAGATAGCTTTCCAACCTCTGCCTCTGACCCTGCAGCCATTGCAATATTGATGCCTAAGAAGAACTGTATTGCTATCTATGAACTCAATTTTAAGGAAGCAGTGATGGTTGACAAGAAAGTTGTCCATATGTCCATATGCCCAAACACTCTGAGCTGGCAGACAAGAAGGTGCCCAACCTTCATGTGATGAAGGCCATGCAATCTCTCAAGTCCTGAGACTACATGAAGGAGCTGTTTTCCTGGAGACATTTCTATTGGTACCTTCGGAAGGAGGACATGCAGTGTCTCAGACATTACCCTAACCTACTTCCAGGGATTGTGCCTGCCCTTATGTTGCAGGCATTGTGAGACTGGCAGGCCTTGTTCCAAAGGTCCAGAGGGAGAGTGATCTACAAGCTCCACACAAGAGGCAGACAGACACCTACAGAAGGAGGGCTGTTCTCATGGTGCTGGCAAGAAAGATGAGCGTAGGGCTGAGTTAGCAATCCACTCCCACTTTAGGGGCAGCTATGGTTGTAGCTTAGGTCAGCCACTTCAGTGAAGTTGGAGACTGGGTTGTGTCGAATAAACTTTAAGGAAAAGAAATAATATCTTCATGTATGTGTGAGTCTATTTCCATATTCTTTATTTTGTCCCACTGGTCTGTATGTAAGAGATTGTTGCTGTTAATGTAGTTTTAGAATGAGTCTTGACAGCAATCATCTCTGTATATGCTGCAAAATTTTTATTTTTATTTTTTTTAATTTAAATTGTTTTCTATTTAGTTTCATAATGTTGAGTCCTAAACTGTTAGTTACTTCAAAATCTTGCTGGAACTTTGATTGGCATTTCTTTGAGTCTATAGATGTACAGAGAGTCTCCATCTTAGGAATGTCTAAATGAGAAGCACAGCTCCTTTCATTCCTCCGTGCCCTGTTTCATACTTGCCTGTGCTAGTGTAGAACATATTACTGTCATCTCAATGATTCATGTGCTCTCGATGCTTTCAAGAGCTGAATGCATTCATTGTGTCAAATTATTTTTTAAATTATGTTGTTAACACAGAGAAATAGATTTATTTGGGTGTAGGATCTGTGTATTAGGTGTAGGATTTGTATATTACACTCTTGGCAAATTTACTTATTATTTATGATACATTTTTCTTGATCTGTAGAACTTATTTATGTAATAATCTGTTCTTCATTCAGGATTGATTGCTCACTTTTCTTACTTTTGTTTCCATTTCTCTTCTTTATAAAATTCTTTTTGTGACAGTCTCACTATACAACTTTAGTTGGCCTGGAGCTCAGTGTGTAGACCATTGTCTTAGTCAGGGTTTCTATTCCTGCACAAACATCATGACGAAGAAGCAAGTTGGGGAGGAAAGGGTTTATTTGGCTTACACTTCCATACTGCTGTTCATCACCAAGGAAGTCAGGACTGGAAACTCAAGCAGGTCAGGGAGCAGGAGCTGATTCAGAGGTCATGGAGGGATGTTCCTTACTGGCTTGCTTCCCCTGGCTTGCTCAGCTTGCTTTCTTATAGAACCCAAGACTACCAGCCCAGAGATGGTCCCACCAACAAGGGGCCTTTCCCCCTTGAACACTAATTGAAAAATGCCTTACAGTTGGATCTCATGGAGGCATTTCCTCAACTGAAGCTCCTTTCTCTGTGATAACTCCAGCTGTGTCAAGTTGACACAAAACTAGCCAGTACAACCATGCTGGTCTCAGGCTCACAGGCTTCTACCTCATGAGTTCTGGATTAAGGACATTTTGCCACTATGTGGTTTACTTAAATCTTTGGGATCTTCTTTCTTACCAGTTATACTGGCTGAGACAATTAGGATATGCATAGAGTATTGCAGCAAATGGCTCCTTGGAGCAGAAATTGGAGATAAACATAAAGAATCCTAGTCTGATCTTGTCTTTCTCAAACCAGTTCCCTTTCATGGATTGTTTTTTTGTTTTTTCCAATTTTCTCTCTGCTTTTGATGGAATGTCTCTTCAGTCTCTGCTACCTCATCAGAAGCAGAATAGGATGCTTATTCATTCCTTGAAATCTGTAGCAATGGTTTAGGTCAGAATCAAGGGTTTTCATGTTTATCCCCATGCTGATGAGAAGGAAGAGCTATGGGATTCTTGTTTTGGGTGCAGTCAGATCAGAGTCCTCACATGGATTAGAGAATTACAAGTTTTCTTAAGGCTGCATTGTAAAAGGAGTGTCTATCAGGGGGATGTTAGGCACCTCTTTTTGTTGAGTATGTTAAAGGTTTTGTTTTGTTTTGTTTACCTTGATATTGCTGCTAGATAAGATGTTATACCTTCAAAACTTATCTTGTAAGGTTGGGGTTATAGCTCAAGAAGTTATAGTTGCAAGGCCCAACATTTGATCTTTAGTTTCAGAAAATCAAACCTGGCTACAACAATGACTGGGCTGACAAGATATGTCCACGGGTACAGGACACAATGGTTGGTCAATGTTATGGAAATATGAAGCATTTTCTGATTGAATTTAAGACCCACTCCATAGTAAGACAGAATTTATGTCCAATACTCTTAACTGGGCCAGAAATTCATGGTTGGCTAGGTCATAGGCCCTAAGGGAAAACCTAGTGCTATTATTCTACTAAATTAATATAGCAAAAATTTTCTGCTAATTTTATATCTTTGTACACATAGAGTGCGACACCTCCCAACTCCCCTTAGAAAGGCTTGTTTTTATTTTCTTTTTTACAGTAAATGGTGATTAATACAGAGAACTACAACTCATCAGAATGTAAAAACTCCTGAGCATTTTGAGGTGCTCAGTTTTAAATAGGACATTTATATAACATTCCTTCTCTCAGGGCTCAGAGGTCACTGCAGCAGAGCAGCCAGAAGATCCAAGAGGCCTAGGAAAGGGACAGCTGCTGTGAATCAGTATTTGTCAGGCAGGACAGTACTGTTGCATACATAAATTCACTGCACCTGTGTCTTAAGACACAAGACCTGTATAAGATCAAGCCAACCTGAATCCAGCAGAGATGGTGGAGGGCCTCATAGACCTCACATGTAGCTGAGGAGCTACTGACAATTGATGGATCCTAGAATTGGAAGGAAGCCTGTGCTCTCTTTGGGAATTCAGGCTCTAAGAAGCTACTCTTACACCAGTAGGTGGTTCCACACACATGAATTTATAGGGATCACTAACTGGACTCAGTGGGTTGAAAAAAGAAGAGCACATAAAACTAGGAGGGAAAAGGTGGTGCGAAGCCTAAGGGGAGAGTTGGAAGGAATTAAAAGGGGTTGGATGTGTTCAAAATAGATTATATGCATGCATGAAAGTTTCAAGCAATTAAAAAATATTACTTCTCAAGTCTTAGGGAATCTTTTTTCAGGATGGAATGTTTCATCTCATCTCTTGAAATTGCTGCACAAGCTCAAGATTCAGGAGGCCATGGTTTGATCCCCTGTACCACAGAAAACTAGGTGCGGTGGATCAGACCTGCACTCTCAGCAGAAGGTGTAGAAGTTCATAGTCATCCTTGACTACATAGGAAGCTCAAGTGTATCAGATGAGATAAACTTTACTTTGAGAACACCATTTAATAAAAGACAATTACTGCATTAATTATCTAGAAATCTATATTTTAAAAAGTGTAGGCATTATAAGAACAAAAGTGAAAGCAAAATATGAAAAATAGAATTGTGACAACAGAGACTGGGCCCCTGCCTTAGGCTCCCCAGCGAGCATTTTCCGAGGTTTTGCTTTAATTATGGATTACTAGCTGATCTGGAGAGAGAAGCTTTCAAGGCCAGAAGCTTCAAAAGCCTCTGTTTCTTGTTTTGTTTGTTTGTTTGTTTTGTTGAGACAGAGTTTCTCTGTGTAGCTCTGGCTGTCCTGAAACTCACTTTGTAGACCAGGCTGGCCTCGAACTCAGAAATCTGCCTGCCTCTGCCTGCCAAGTGCTGGGATTAAAGGCGTGTGCCACCACCACCCGGCTCTGTTTCTTGGTTTTGACTAGTCACCATCATATCTCATTTTCTCTCTCATAGGTTGCTTGGAGAGAAGTGTTTCTTCCTCTCTCCTTTTCCTTGTTGGGAGTCCATCCTTCTCAGCCTTTCATAATGGCTTGGGGACTCAACACAGTTCAGTGTCCTAGATAAATTCTCTTTTATTTAGTATTAGAAGCATCTTTTCTTGCTTATTTGGTGTCACTGGGGGAAGCCGCTCATTATAACTTGGAAGTTGCTGTACTGAAACACACATGTTGTCTAGATAGTGCCCATCCGTTTTGTTCCTTCTAAGAACCCAGAGGCTCTTTCAGCATCTAGGACACCTCATGCAATCCAAATAACTCTTTGGAATTGACTTCATTCTCTTTCTATATAGCATAATACATAGTCACTGAGTTCTTCCACTTTTTAAACTTCTTACGAACTTCTTTCTTTAACTTCTGTGCCCTATGCTTGTTTTATGCATTAGATGCCTATGGATATAGCATCCAAGAGGCTTCTTTCTTTTTTCTTTTGGTTTTTCTAGACAGGGTTTCTGTGTATAGCCCTGGCTGTCCTAGAACTCACTTTGTAGACTAGGCTGGCCTCAAACTAAGAAGTCCACCCGCCTCTGCCTCCCAAGTGCTGGGATTAAAGGTGTGCACCACCACACCTGGTCCCAAGAGGCTTCTTAAAGGATACCTGAGGACACTGAAGATCTGCAAAAGAAAGACATCAAATTATGTAAAACAAAGCAACAAAGCCCTAATAGTGGTTAGTCTGTGCCACATTAACATCATTTTCTGGTCTTACTGGTTTAATACAACAGTCTTTATGACTGTCTTACATTACATATCCATTGCAGGTTAATGAGAGACTGAAGTTCTGTGCTCTACAGTTGCCCAAGAAACCCAGGGATAAAGACCCTCTACTGTTTTGAATGAAGCATCTGGAAGAGAATCTTTCTTATTTCTGTGGGAGGACAAGAGAACCAGAGAAAGGTATGGTTGTCACTGCCTCACCTCCCAAATGTCATTGAGTAGAACTAACTGGATGGCTTTTCTTTTCTCAAGTACTGGGACCAAGATGTGCAACCTCCTGTTTGCCCAGAGGAGGAGAAGACAATTAACCCGTCCAGCAGGTCCAGTTATTCGTGGGTCTCGAGGGGACTGCTCCTGAAACCAAATGGGGGGTGAGAGAGAAATGGGTGCCAAGCACAGAAATGACATGGAGTCAGTCTGAATCTTGTCAAGGTCTCGTTGTATTCAGCAAAACTTGTAGTTTTTATACAAAAAGATCAAAGGGGAAATAACCCTTATACAGAAGGGCAGGGGGGAGCAGTGGTAATTTTCCTTGGTGACTACAAGGGGAGGTGCGATATCTAAAAGTACATCTTGTGGTTATGACATCTGCTGTTTGCGTCAGTCAGGTCTGGAATCATCTTGTGGTAATTCTTGAAACATTCCGTTGGTGACCTTTGTCTGGACTTAGTCAGCTTGGGGAGGAGGTCCAGCTTTATGTCTTAACACTTGGTAGTCATCTTTTTCACTTGGATTATTATAAAAAAATTAGTTTTGGCTCCCAACAGACATTGGTGGATTTGTTTATTCATGTTCTTTAAAAAACATCGAAGTTAAGAAGGAAATCCAAATTAATAAATAATTAAAAATAGAGAAAAATCTAAATTAAAATATATAGTCAAATATTTCATGATTAAGTTAGGTATAAATAAATATTTTTTTTACCTCCACAAAGTTACTTAATTTTAAAGCCCAGGCTTGTACGCTTAGAGTGTATTCCAAAAGTTCCTTCAGTTTCAACTTCTTTCATTTTACCTACAAAGGAGTTGCCTTCATTTTAGCATTTCCATGCATGTCCTCCATGCTTTGACCATAGCCAGCCTCCCGTTACTGTCTCTCCTGTCACCTTCTGGTGGGTCCTTTCACATACTCTAGATTACCCATAAGAGGGAAAAAAATCATGCAATGTTTATAATGTTCAATCTTCTGTGTTTTGCTTGGCACAATGATTTCCAGTTTCACACATTTTTTTCCTCTTCTTCCCCTCCCTTCTCCCCCTCCTCCTTCTTTTGCATTCGAAATGTGTTTATTTTTTTCTCTTTTATTAAACAGACCAATTAACCTGAATAGTTTCCCTTCCCTCCACCCCTACCAGCTACCACCATCACCTCTTCTCCCATTTGGATCTACTTCCTTTCTTCTCTCATTAAAAAATAACAGGCTTCTAAGAAATAACAACAAAACACAACAAAATGAAATATAATATGATAAAACAAAACCCATTATATCAAAGTGGCACAAGTCAAGCCAACAGAAAAATAAAAGAACCCTGAGAGAAGGCACAGGAATCAGAGACCCACTACATATAAAGTAGTCCCATAAAAGTACTAAATGTACTGAGAAGCTACCATATACATGCAGAGAACCCGGTGTAGATCCGTGTAGGGTTTGTAGTTGCTGCTTCTGTTTCTATATTCATATTTTTCTTTTTAAAATAATTTTTATTGGATATTTTCTTTATTCACATTTCAAATGTTATCCCCTTCCCCCCAAACCCCTTGCCTCATCCCACTTGCCCCTGCTTCTATGAGGGTGTTTTCCTATCCATCTACCCACTCCTGCCTCCCCGCCCTTGAATTCCCCTACACTGGGGCATTGAGCTTTCACAGGACCAAGGGTCTCTCCTCCCATTGATGGCTGACAAGGCCATCTTCTGCTACATGTGCGGCTGGGTCCCTCCATGTGTACTCCTTGGTTGATGGCTTAGTTCCTGGGAACTCTGGGGGGTCTGATTGGTTGATATTATTGTTCCTTTAATGGGGTTGTAAACCCCTTCAGCTCCTTCAGTCCTTTCTCTAACTCCTCCATTGGAGACCCTGTTCTCAGTCCAATGGTTGACTGAGAGCATCCATGTCTGTATTTGTAAGGCTCTGACCTCTCAGGAGACAGCTATATGAGCCTCCTGTCAGCAAGCACTTGTTGGCATCCATAATAGTGTCTGGGTTTGATAACTGTATATGGGATGGATCTCAACTTGGTGCAATCTCTGGATGGCCTTTCCTTCAGTCTCTGCTCCACACTGTATCTCTTTATTTCCTCCCATGGGTATTTTGTTCCCCCTTCTAAGAAGGACCGAAGTATCCACATTTTGGTTTTCTTTCTTCTTGAGCTCCATGTGGTCTGTGAATTGTATCTTGGGTATTCCAAGTTTTTGGGCTAATATCCACATATCAGTGAGTGCATATCTTGTGTGTTCTTTTGTGATTGGGTTACCTCACCCAGGATGATATTTTCTAGTTCCATCCTTTTGCCTAAGAATTTAATGAATTTATTGTTTTTAATAGCTGAGTGGTGTACCATTTTGTAAATGTACCACATTTTCTGTATCCATTCCTCTGTTGAAGGATGTCTCAGCTTCTGGCTATTAGAAATAAGGCTGCTATGAGCATAGTGAAGCATGTATCCTTGCTATATGTTGGAGAATCTTTTTGGGGTATATGCCCAGGAGTGGTATAGCTGTATAGGTATAGAGTCCTCAGGTAGTACTATGTCCAATTTTCCGAGGAACCACCAGACTGATTTCTAGAATAGTTATATCATCTTGCAATCCCACCAACAATGGCAGAAGTGATACATATTTTTCAAATGACATAATTTCATCCCTTATGGCTGAATAAAAGTCCATTATATATATATGTACTATTTAAATTACTTTGCTATTGGTGTGATAAAACATTGTGAAACTTATAAAAGAAAGCATTTATTTGAAGCTTACACTTTCAGAGGGTGAGTCCATGACCATCATGGCAGAGAAAATAGCAAGTCGGCAGGTATGGTTGAGAGCTTATACTTTCATTCACAATCAGAAGGCAGACAGACAGACAGACAGATAGACAGACACACACACATAGATAGAGAAATAGAGAAACAGAGACAGAGACACACAGAGACACAGAACAGAATGAAGCAAATCTTTTGAAACCTCAAAGTCACCCTCTTTAAACAAGGCCACACCCCCTAATCCTTCCCAAACATCTCCACAAATTGTGAACCAATTATTCAATCATACGAGACTTTGGGGGCCACTCTCATTCAAACCATCAAATGCACCAAGCTTTCTTTTTGTGTTGTTTGATATCTAGGCTGATCCCGTAACTTGACTATTGTTGATAGTGCAGTATTAAATATAGATGTGCTGGTATCTCTGTGATATCCTGACATATTTTTTTCAAATATGTGCCTAAGGATAACATCTCTGAAAAAGTTTGTTTCTTAATTTCAAAGCCTTCTGATCGCTATAAAATTACAAACATTTATGAATTGGGTGTGTGAATGTAACCAGTAACATCAGACACAGTTGCAAAACTCTTTATTCCTTTTATTGTGATCTATTTATAATACATTTATTATATTTTATACATGTGTAATAATGTATTTTGGTCATATTTAGCTGTGTCTTCCTCTTTTGTTCATCTTTCTTCTTGATTAGCCTACCTTCTAATTTTGTTTATATCTTTTGTTTTGCTACATGTGACCTTCATTAGGGCTGTAAAGGAAGTGTGATGGGAGTTTGTTACTGGAGCAGAGACACTCTCCCAATCCTATACCATTGAAGAAAATATTTCTACCTCCTCCACCAACTGCTACCTGCACATAAATCTTCAGGGAAGGGTGGGATCCCACACGTGCCTCCTCTTTTCATCTTTCATAACTTTATAGGTACATTTAAAAACACTTTCTATGCCTCCAATTTTAACAATGCCTCTGAAAAAAAAAATCTTTTAATGGCTCCCGATCGACAGTAAGTGGTGTAGAGACCTAGGTTTTTGCACTTGACATTTGATTCCTAGGGTTTCAGTGCCATTTCTGACATAGTGGAGAAGAAGGTCAATATTTGTTGAAATGCTGAACAAAAAGATAAAACAGTCCACCCTGCACTTTTGAGGAGAGTACAGCCCAGAGAAGAAAACACCACTTGGGGAAAGCGCAGTGCATTGCTGTAAATGCTACCAGTCAAAGCCCCAGGAGGAAAGAGCTTCTGTGCATATAAACAGAACAATTGCAGGAGAATTTCATAAAAATTTGGGCAAGATCAAGAGGAAAGGGAAGAGAGGAGAGAGGGCCAGCCGCCTCAAAGGTGATTTTAGTTCAAGGGGCTCGGCAGCCTGCAGACATTTCCTGAATCAGAGAGAGACAGCAAGATGTGAGGCCTATGCCAGGCAAATCAAATAATCTCACAAGGAAAGGTGAGGCCCAACATGTTAAATCATGGAGAGGAGACCATGGAAGGAGGGAGCAGGGCACAAAGGTTCTGGAGTGGAGTACTATTGAGGAAGATGGAGAATCACACAGAGAGTCTATTGTGAGGTGTCTTTCCAAGTAGGGTGCTCTCCTGTAGGCATGCTCCATTGGTTGGTTAGGAACCCAAACCCTTGGGAACATTCCTGGAAGCTGCCAGCCTCTCCTCATTGAAACAGAAATATAGCCACAGATTTTATAGCTTAGTTTTGGCCTTTGCCTTCAAAATACGGCTCAAAGGTATGTATTCCCAGCTCAATTTAAAAACTCCTCCGCATTCATTGGGGGCAAAGAGTCAAAAATATGTCCCAAGAAGTCCTTACTGGTATGATAATATTTGGGCTGAGAGCAGACAAGAGATCTACCTACAGGGGGCAGTAAAAGAGCAAGGGATGGTTCACGAGTTCCTGAATCTATTCGTAGAACTAGAGAGCAATCCTCCAATGGCCACACTGATCAAAGCTTCCTGAGCAGGTGTTCCTAAACTGGCGTAAGGCTTTCAGTCATTCTTAATGCTTTTCCAGGTAGATTTGCCATGGGATGCAGTGGGTCAGCTGCGGCACTCACTCCAGCCAGGTGCAGGTAGCTGTCAGTGTCATTAGCAAGTGTAAGCACAGTGGTTTGGATTTTATCAGTTTGCTCCATTGGATCCAAGCAAAGGGCAGGAAGCTGAACACAGGCATCCTGGATATGGATGGGTAGCAAGAGGATAGGTGTCTAGAGTTAGATAGCATTTGTTCCTTTGGTTGCCTGCATATCTCAGCTCCTGTGATCAGCTCTTGCTTGTATTCTTCGACAATCCACATTGTATATAGCTATCTGGCTCAGAACAGGTCTCCCACAGTGTGCTTGTCTGCTACACGGGTTACTTCAAATTATTTATTTACTCTTATTAAGCGACATTCAGCCTCTGTGAGCCGCAACCTTGCCCAGCAAGCGGTTGGGTGGATCTTAGGAGGATGTTCTAGTCCGTAGCACACCTGGCACGGGCGACACCCTTCAACGCACCACACCTGCAGCTGGTACAAGATGGCCTGTCGGGTCCCCGCAGCCCCCCCGGGTCTGCCCCGACGTTCCAGCCACCTGGCCGCCGCCATCGTGGAAGAGTACAGTTGTGAATTTGGCTCCGTGAAGTGGCTTTGGTGGGGTCTTAAGTTGTGGTCTGACACACACTGCTGTTGCTCCCCTGGATTTAGTAAAATGCCGCATGCAGGTGGACCCTCAGAAGTGCAAGGGCATATTTAATGGATTCTCCATTACACTGAAAGAAGATGGCGTTCGTGGTTTGGCTAAAGGATGGGCCCCAACTTTGATTGGCTATTCCATGCAAGGGCTCTGCAAATTGGGCTTTTACGAAGTCTTCAAAGCTGTATATTGCAACATACTTGGTGAGGAGAACACCTACCTGTGGCGCACATTGCTATGTTTAGCTGCTTCTGCCAGTGCTGAATTCTTCATTGCCTTGGCTCCTCTGGAAGCTGCTAAAGTTCGAATTCAAACCCAGCCTGGTTATGCCAACACGTTGAGGGAAGCTGTTCCCAAAATGGATACTGAGGAAGGCTTAAATGCGTTCTACAAGGGTGTTGCTCCTCTGTGGATGAGACAGACCCCATACATCAGGATGAAGTTCGCTTGTTTTGAATGTATGTGGAAGGGGCTCTTCGCCAGAATCATCATGATTGGCACTCGGACTATAGTGGTTCATCTACGACTCTGTGAAGGTCTACTTCAGGCGCCCTCGCCCTCCTCCACCTGAGATGCCAGAGTCTCTGAAGAAGCAGCTTGGGTTCACTGAGTATATACATCAAAATAACCTGGACTGAATTGCTTGTTGATCAGTGTTGAAAATGCAAAGGACATCTTATATGTTCGATAGTGTAGGAAATGTCTGTTCCTGATCTAATTACTGTAGTACCCTTGCTTAAAGCAAGAGTTTCAAACTTACTGCTAAATAAACCCATCTATCCATGAAAAAAAAAGGGGGTAAGCAAGAACATGACTACTGCTGTGGAAGTTGGCCCAACAAAACCACCATTGACCACACTACGAAATAGGCCTCACATAGAATGACATGAAAAAGAGCATGCCAGTCTGGACGGAAGGCCAATGTTTCTCTCCAATGGAAGTAGACCTTGCAGTCATCTAGACCAACCTGTGGCCAGCAAGCCTCATGTGGCTTAGGATGGTTATATCTGTGGTCCAA
The DNA here is from genome assembly GCF_000001635.26 of Mus musculus. NCBI lineage: Eukaryota > Metazoa > Chordata > Mammalia > Rodentia > Muridae > Mus > Mus musculus. The sequence continues at coordinate 107,012,182 of NC_000068.7, forward strand.
CACAAAATTGTAAACTTAATATTCTGAGACTTCTACTGGAGAGTGTTTTTCAAGCAACTTGTGTAGTTCTCCAGCTGACCTTTATAAATGACAACATGTCCCAATGCCACACATTTTTTTTTTTCAGTTTTGGCTCTCTAACTCCAAATTTTTATTTAGTTATGAGGAAAGCAGAACCATTTTGACAGCTATGACATCTGACCTGGCTTAGAAATTGAATGTTGATATAAGGTCTCATGGTGTACTCACGGGCACCATATCCAAACTCTCTGCAAGCCGTCAAGTGCTCGGTTAAAGAGTTTTCACTATCAGAGAAGCCTGGAGATATGGGCACTGGCTATATTTATAGCTCTCACTCAGACTTGCAATCTAGATGCTTCTGTATATGGATGAAGGCTTTTCGCCTCCTAAAGTGCTGTTGCTTGGCAACAGGGATACTCTTCCACCTTTATCAAGTTTCCAGGGGAACAATGTTAAAATGAACACCCAAGGTCAAATTTGAGAAAAAGGAGAAAAGGTATTTTTTAACCTCATCCATAGGTGGTGTAATTGATATTTCTTTTGATAAAAGACTTGGAGGAAGTGAGGAGACAGCTATGTGACCATCTGAGATAAGCCTTGTAGTCAGAAAGAACAACAATCAAATTATCCAAGGTTGACTTATATCTGGTTCAAGTGGGGAACATTGGAGATATTGATACATTTGGAGTGAGAAGAGAGCTGGAGACTGACCGGGGGAAGTGGAGGGATGCATGTTATGCATCCCTGATTTTTATGACATTGTATGGATTCTGGATACTTTGTGTGCAAAATTGAGATGTATTGGGCAGTTTTGAAAAAAAAAAGGATGAAAATTATTTTATTTGGATTTGTCGCATATTTAAAAAGAGTCACTCTGTTTCCTGTCTTGGCGATACACTGTAGGAAGGCATTGCTTAGGTAGCTGTTACAGTAATTTAACATGGGCAGAAGCTTGGGCTCCTGTAACAGCAGCTGAAACAGGGAGTGAAGTTATAGCACTCTTGATCTATTACAAGCACTTGGCTGAGCTTTGAATTTTCTACCAAGAAGAACTGTCAACACAACTCATAAATGAATAAGTAAAAGAGCTACAAGCAGGGTGTGTGAAGAAATTGGAAATGTGGTTAGTAAAAAACCTACGAGTGAAGCTAGGTCAGCGAGATGATTTAGTGAGTCAGGATGGTTGCTGCCAAGTTCAATGTACGACTTTGAGCCCCAGGGCCCACATGTTACAAGGAAGCAATCAAATTCAAGTTATCCTCTGACCTCCACATACACATAAACACGCAATCATGCATATGTAAACACATTAAAAAAAAAAAGTAGTGGCCATTAGTGGTGGCACATGCCTTTAATCCCAGCACACAGGAGGCAGAAGCAGGCAGATCTCTGCCAGTTCCAGGCAGGCTAGCCAGAGCTACACAGACGTTGTCTCCAAAAAACAAAATATAAAAAGATCAATGACTTCCTTTAAAATCATAGAGTAGGACAGGCTATTATAAGCAAATTGAGAAGCCACAAGACTATATAAGAAAAATTTCATAAAAATCATCTTCAGGATTTTGGAGCTATATATGGTAACTTATTAGGAAGAAGAAAGTAATTTTAACACATACAAAAGTTATACTAATTAAGATTATAAGGAGACTAATAAAAAGAGACATAGAACATGAACATATAATCTATAAATTGTCAATAGTCATGGAAAAATAAAGACAAACAGACCAAAAGAAGATGTAAGTTACATCTATAAAAGTCATTATTTTTAAATTTAATAATGATCAGTACCAATGTTATTGGCAAAAGCATATTCCTGTACAACATTTTGCAGGTCATTTGATCATATGTTTCAGTATTTGAACTACCTGGCTTCTTTGACCAAACAATTCATTGTAAGCAATTTTACTTGTGTCCACACTTGCAAAGGATATGTATACAGAGTGTTCACTGTAGCTAAAATGGAGACCCCCAAATAGTTATGGCATCCTGTTTCTTATTCCATCAAATAGGACATAGCCAGATTATAGAATACCATGCATCCCATGATAGCTGGAGGGCCACCAAGGTCAGCTGTAAAATGCCTGGCTCATGCTACTGAGTTATGAATTTAAGTGTAGAATAAGGTTTAGTCTGTGAACCCTGATAAATATCTTTATAGGCAGATATATTCACTATTTAAGGGGAAGCATAGACATTAATTGTGGTAGGTGTGTCTGGGCAAGGGACCAGGAGTCAGTCAGAACATTTCTATGATATCTGGCTATGAGCACTACATTACATATTACCTTTGTCATAGACATTGTGAACCATTTCCTAATATGTGCCTTTTCATATCTAAGAAAGTCATGTTACTTAACACTTACACAGTGTGGTTCAATCACCTGAAGCCCAGGAGACTACAACAGCTTAAGTACATGAACTTAAATCTACATCTAAGCACACGGCATGCTCTAGTGTCTATTCTTATCTGACCATGGAGATGAAACAAGCATCCATGGGATTTTCCTCTCCTTCTCTCTTCTCTTCCCCTTTCCTAAAAATATCAAAGAATTTTACTCAAAGGAGGAGGGGAAGCCACTATGGTACTTTTGGTACAAAACTGATGTGATCAAATTTGCTTTCTCAAAGGATTTCCTTAGGTGTTTTTGAAGGACTATATTTACAGGGTATATTAGGGTTCTCAAGAAAAGCAGAATGTATTTGTGTGTGTGTGTGTTTGTGTGTAGAGGGAAAAAGGGAAGGAGGAAGAGACAAACACACAGCAGACAGACAGACAGACACAGAGAGAGAGAGAGAGACAGAGACAGAGAGACAGACAGAGAGAGGAGAGAGACAGAGAGAGAGAGAGAATAAGAAACTAATCCAGGCCTTTACAGACAGAAATATTCCTTAACTTTACAGTCAGCAAACTAGAGATCTGAGTGAGCCAATCTTGCTGTTTTAGTTAGGACTGCAAGGCTTAGGACTTTAAAAAGGGCTGACATTTCAGTTCAAGTTCAAAGGCAGAAGAAACTCATGTCCTAGCTCAAGGCCAGCAGACAAGGAGTCTCTAGTATTCATGTGAAGTCTACTATTATTTTCTAGTCAGAGTTTCAGCTAAGTTAATAAGCCGTACCTACATCAGTGAGGGCAATCTACTCAGTTTACTGACTCAAATAACACCCCCTCTTTCCCAGAAGCAAATTCAGAAACACAGAAAAGTGTTGGACCAAGTATCTGGTTGTCCCATGGCCAATCCAGTGGAAATAAAGTTAACTACGACATACGACGAGAATACAAATGAAGAGTTCAGTGAGGGGATTCTTTGATTTTTCTAGTTGGGAGAGCATGCCTTCTGTTTGACTGTAGCCACGTAATTTGTGGAGGCTGTAGCTCACATGTGTGCTGCCTCAGCCTTGGTCTGAGAAATGTCTTATTGCAATGTTAGAGTTAGGGCAGAAACTCACAGCTGTTCACAGTGCCGAGAATAAGCAACTAAGAGTGTGCAGCTGTAGATGGAACATCTCTATCCACCTGCCAACCTCGCAAGGAAGAAAAATGGGGAAAGAGGGGATGTAAGAATGTCAGCCAGTGGATGCTGAGTAGTAGGGGAGGGGGGCAGGGAGTGCTGTGAAATGCTGTCTTCTGGATACTGCATGACTGTTGTACACGTAAACTCACAGCAGCTGTGGATAAGCTCGTCAAGATAAAGCCAGTTAGAAAGTTCATACATGGATAAGTTGGGACTACCAAGGCCCCACCTCTAGTTGCAGAGTTATTGACAATGACTACTTTTTCTTGAAGGAGTGGCCACTGGTGATTTGCCAATGACTTAGTGAATCCATGTGCATATAGCCAGCACTAATGAGACTTGGTGAGTTAAAGAAATTAATACCCAACATTTTAAAAGGACATGAACTTGGGAGAGAAATGTATTGAGGGGGTACTAAGGGGAATTGGAAGGAGAGAATGTGGGACAGATATGACTAAGATATGTTGTATACATACATGAAATTTTCAAAGAATAAATTACTGTCTTACAATTTCTTTTCTTTATTGAAAATAGATTTTTCATACAATATATTCTGTTAAAATGTACCCCTTAATTTTTAATCTCAGTAATATATATTTATATATACACTGTTAATCTCATCTAACATAAAAGTAGACAATCTAAAAGAGAAGAAAAGAAAAATTTTAAAAGTTGGTATGAGTTATGTGATTTTATAAGAGGATGATCCCATATAGTTGTAATGTGCCAGAGGTCAGCTTTGGAAATTTGGTTCTCTCTTGACGGTAGCTGAGGGGGAAACTGGGTGTGGCTTAGTCTTGAGAGAGATTAGGGTTGCTTTCTACATACCTATATTGACCTTAAGTTACTCTGAGGCCAGAAGCTGCAGTCCTCTGGGCCTACTGACATCTGTTGCTAACAGTAGGGGGTGGGGGTGGGGCTAGGTAAAGAATTGATTGCTAGTGACCCCATCTCTGGCCAGGCAGCCAGGACCCCCTTGCTGACTTCACTGGTTAACTCTTTGTAAGCCAAAAAAGAAAGAAGGAGTCAGTTACACAGAAAGCAAACACTGGGTGAAGTGGAAAATGGTTATATCACCTTTTATTGCTTTTAGTTCTTTATGGCTTTTTGATATACATTTGTACACAGACACTGCCTGGCCAGGCCCAGCCATCTATCTCATCAACTCCACAAGTGTTCATGCATGCTTACATACATACACATACACCTTTGTACGTACATATAAACAGACATATAGATTTGGATGAATGGATAGATGAATGGATGGATGGGGCAAAGCACCCCAAACCACCCTCCAACAACTTTATTTCTTTTCTCTGGCCTTTTTATACCTTATTAGACGAAAAGTTCGTTAGAAAATTACCCCAGAGATAAAATGTTACATAGAATGGGAGTTACAGAAGGGTGTTGATATTAAGTTCGAAGTAGTATTTTATTCTATATGCTCATTATAAGTTCAAAGCAACAGTGTTCACATGGCCTTGCCATATCACAGTGCACATCTGTGGCTTAGATCTAAATGTTTTTCCTTGAAGAATACAAATTTGTCCCAAATCTACTTCTATTTTTTGTGTGATTATGCAAAGCTAATTGTATTTTTAAAAAAGATTTATTTATTGTTATATGTAAGTACACTGTAGCTGTCTTGGGACACACCAGAAGAGGGCATCAGATCTCATTGCAGATGGTTGTGAGCCACCATGTAGTTGCTGGGATTTGAACTCAGGACCTTTGGAAGAGCAGTTCTCTTACCCGCTGAGCCATCTCACCAGCCCGCTAATTGTATTTCTTGTTATGTAGCCTTTACTTACTATTATAAGTGGGCAATTCTAGTCTTGATTTTAACTTCATTACATCTTTCTAGTAAAGCAACGTAGACCATCTCTAAAATCTTTCTTCCTAAAATTATTTGAATTAAATCAGGAATTCTATAAATCATTAATTCATCCTAATAGCATTAATTCATGAAAGTTCATCTTTATATTGATCTACAGAAAATCTGACCAGTAGGGTGGGCTAATGCCCAGGGATTATTACATTATTTTAATAATGGCAGGAAAATCATATCAGCTGCAAGAAGCAATCCTGAGGTGAAGTCAAAGAGACTTCACCTCACTCATGAATAGCGTTCACTCACTGTAGACCTGGCAAAAGTGGTGGCCACCTGTTAGCCTTAGCCTGTCCTAGATGGTTCCTGAAAATAATGTAACGGAGAAATTCTTGTCACTGCCACTGTGTGTGAGAGCTGATGGAGAGTGAAATGTGGTGCTCATGTGCTCCTGATGATGTGGGTGATACACCTGGTCCTATGAAGTACAGCACCCATAATTATATACGGTGCTTATGCTTGATGGTAATAACATATGTCCCCACTACTAATGTGTTTATTATAATATACTTTGTCATTATTGCTCTAGATTGCTCTTGTGCTTACAAAATGTTTTCTCTACAGTACTAGTGTTCTATTCACACTGGCTACAGCTTTATGGTTTTCATATAGTATTGCCTCTTTATGGCTTTGAGTTAACTTTGTATTATTTGTACATCAGAGGTGTGTGTGTGTGTGTGTGTGTGTGTGTGTTTATCCACCCCTTATGTCCGGGGATGTACTAGGCTAGTCCATCTAGTCTAGTGTACCATCTAGGTGAGCATGTTTATATGATGTTTACATAATGACAAAGTTGTCGGACCACACATCTCTCAAAATGTAGTTAAACAACATATGCCTACACATTTATTGTGTTCGTACCATGTATTCCTGGAGTCTTACTTGATAGTAACTCGATTTGTTTGATTTAAGGATCCAATCCTAGTATTTTGTATGATGCCTAAAACATAATACCTTCGATTATTATTTGTTAAAAGCTTGATTAAACATCCATGCTAGAAAACTGTGTAGAAGGAAATAACTGATGAATAGTGAGAATGTTCGTGTGTGTGTGTGTGTTATTTCAGCCATGTCTTTATACCTATCAAAACAAAGCCTTAATGAACCTGAGGTACTTGAATCTGTTTTTCTAACATCCTTCTATTCTCAACGACTTTGGAAATTGAAGAAGTGTTATTTTCCAGCAGATAATTTTCTGGATTTTTTATTTTCAGTTTTTAGTTCTCTGTTAGGGCTGGGATTGGGCATCAAAAGCAGTCCACAGAGACACATTTCTAAGCCGGAAGGCAGAATCCAAAATGCTTTTCTTCTTGTCAAATGTCACTGTAACTTTAATACTGTAGAGTACTTTTCTTCTGAAAGTGGTGTTCAGGTTACCCTACAATCCCAGCCCCACAGATCAATCCTGTGCGTGCGGAGAGAGAAAGCACACTTCACATCTCACAGTTTCACCTTATAGTTTTCAGACAACTTGGTCTTGATTTTCAGTGGGTGTTCAGTGATGTTTATGTAATTCTCACTACTTCTTCCCATTAGTAGAATCAATCAAGGGTTGATTGAGCTTCCTCCCCAAGTCTGCTCATATTTGCAGTTTTTCTATCTTTCGTGCTTCATGGATCTTATACTGCTCATGATTAATCATGGACTTTAAACATTTTCAATCACAGAACTCCTTCTTCCTCGGCCCTGGGACGCACAGAGAAGGCTATCATCCCTTACTGCACACATGAAAAGGTGCATTCCAGCAGCCTCAGGCTTCCTTACAACTTGGAGTAATTTTTCACCTAAATGTATTTTAAAATTCAAGATCAGTTGTATGCTTTTTCTCTGAATTGCTGAGCAACTTAATGTGTTTTTAATGTGAGAAGCAATTTGCATTGTCCTGAAGAGTTACAGCCTCTAAACCGATTCCCAGATTGCACCAGGCTCCATTTACCCTCAGACTTCACGTTCTAGGGTAACAGTGGAGGAAAACTCAGATTCATTTTTCAACACAGCTGGCTGTTTATGTTGCTGCTAATGCAAAGTTTTGCTTTTTAATTTGTTGTTGGTTTCTGCAAAAACACAAATCACATTATTGGTTTTAAATGATGAGAGATGCTGTTATTTTAGATCTTTGAAGAAACAAAACAAGACGTGTGTGAAAATTCGATTTTAAATTGCTTGATTAATTTATTTTCGTGGCATATAGCAAAGAGTATTCTTTATTATGCTGGAATAAGCCAATTTACTGTAAATCAGTCTAACAAATGAAATGCCTAGAGGCCTCTTATAAATTGTAGTGCTGTGTTTGGTATAGAGAATATAAATGAGTCGGGCTGCAAATTCCTAAGACAGTTTAAAAATGCTTCTAGCAGCATTTGTATATAAATCATCGACTTGACTTTCATGCTTGATTATATTCAGCTAAGATTTTGTTTGTTTAGGCTTTTCTTCTCAATTGTGACAGAGAGCTGAAGTTGCCAATCATTTTGAGTGATAGGTTTTCTTTCAGTTGGTTGGTAAGGAAGTTTTACCAACCTTCCTTCTCACTTGCTAGAAAATGGCTTTAATAAGAGGGTGGAAAAACTTGTATAAAGGCTTGGCATATTATGTGTTCAATGCAACATGAATGAATACTGCCCCAGATGAGTAGACATGCCTTAGACTTCCCTGAGTAAGAATAACAAGATAGTTAAAGCAGGAGAAAATTTGTCTTTCCTTTTTTTCCCCATGTACACAGACGTTCAATATGAGTGTGTGACCATTTGTCTCAGTGTTTAGAGACAGAGACAGTTTTTGGTGTAAATATGTTGGCTAACCACATGCTTTCTTGTGGGAGTCTCTACACCTTTGACAGCAAGCAGAGTGGGGAGCCACTGGAAGCAAGAAGGGAGTTCAGCCCAGCCCAGCTCAGTAGACAGTGTTGCTTCAAACTTCAGGAGCCTGACTCCATGTTGTTTATTTTAGGCATCTTTAAGCACAGCACAGCACAGTTGGGTGAAAACTATTTTGGTTATAATAACTCAACCCAGGACGGAGAAAACAATTTCATGATAAGGGTCTAGGGAAAGGTCCAGTGCCACCAAGGTCTCTGGTCCCATAAATAGATCAAAGGCCACCAGGGGGAAAGTATCTCTCCTCCATGCTTCTGGGCAGAACACAGACTTTTTCATTCCTTCTCTTGAAGGAACAACACTGTATGTATAACATTCCAGGTTCTTCTAGTGCGAATCTGTGAGGATGAAGACTTCCACTCCTCCTGCACTTCCTAGGAAGTGGGGTGAGTACAAAGAAAGCCAAGAGAACAAAGCAAAAATATATTGACCTAAAAGTCTTATTATATTTGTCAAAATGGATGCATTTCTTTGACTGGTTGCTTGTTTTTAGAGGAGACAGAATTATGGGACAGTGGGAGCTTTTTTCCATGTACAGAACAGCCGCTAATTAGGTTTCTTTGTATTTAATAAATCTTAGGTGTGGAATATTTAGTAACTCAACCTGCAAATCTGATTACCTCTCTTGACTAAGGAATGTGAAATGCTTACAAGCGATCCCATTGCTGTCAGGATAAGGATGAGGACTCTTAGATTGTCGGTTAAAATGGAAGCAGAGAAGTAGACTATGGGAACAAGGTTAAACAGGGAGGGCTGTGGGAATATGGAGGAAGTCAGGGGTAAAGGGAGAGCTAACCCAAGACGAGGGAGTCTGTACAGCCATGTGATCTCACGATTCAACTTAAGAAATAACTATGAATATTAGAAATCATGTGGGATGAAAGAAGGTTGAATACTAGGATTTAAGAGATTAAACTGGGATGGGAAGGAGAGGAAGGGGGTAGTGGGTACATTAATCAAAACCAAGGAAATGTAATAAAGCCTTAAGAAAAACCACCAGCTACTAAGCCCATTTAAAAAGATTATAGGTCAGCGAGACCCGAGACCCCAGAGGTCTCTAGGCTAACTACTGTAACAACACAGAAAGATCCTATTGTCAAGGGCACTGCACACTGCAGCTATGGTCATAGAGAGATACATTTCCAACTGACTGGGAAGTACTCTCCCTGTTGGCTAGCTCTCTGAGTGTGGGAAGGTGTGGTATAGGCTGCAGGAAGCAGGGGTGGGGGGTGGGGGTGGGAATAAAAGGCATCGGTGCTCTTACTCACAGCTGGAACCTTCACGCAGTGATGTTGACCCACCAAGTAAGATGTGCACACTGAGGCGATAGTGCAGTGACGATTATGGAGCAATCGACCCCTCTCTGGTCATGGGTGAGACCTGCTCCAGAGGAGGAAATTTCTTTCTTTCCCCCCCCCCTTTTTTTTTTTTTAAGACAGGGTTTCTCTGTGTAGCCCTGGCTGTCCTGGAACTCACTTTGTAGACTAGGCTGGCCTCAAACTCAGAAATCTGCCTGCCTCTGCCTCCAGAGTGCTGGGATTAAAGGTGTGTGCCACCACGCCCGGCTAGAGGAGGAAATTTCTTGCCTGTTACTGTAATCCTCACCAGAAGTTCCTGGCTGGGGATGCTTTAAGCCCCAGGGTAGAATCCTACTATTGTTACTTTGCCAAATGGTCATGCTGTCAAATTGGCTTTTCCCCAACATAATATTTTTATTGATTCTTTGGGTATTTTACATCATATACTCCTATCACATTCACTTCCCAGTTCTTCCCTGACCATGTCACCCCTGCTCCCTTGTGACTTCCCTTTCACCACATACACACAAAAAGTCCAATTTGTATTATACTCTATATACTCACTGGGGCGTGAGCAAACTCTCATTAGTTTGCCCCTTAAATAGAGCTGAGTCATTTTTCAACATCCCTGCTGGAAGGCATGTACTGTGGAGGTGGACACCTCAACATCCTATCACAGGTTTTAAGAGTTCTCTCCCCAATGGCTCCCTATTTAGGCTGTTACTAGTTTGTTGGGGGAGGGATAGAGTAGAGGTAGGAGTTGAAGTCTCTCTTTTTCAACTGTTTGTAGTCTTTGATGTCACTGTCAAAGTACCATATTTGCTCTTTACGATCTGTGGGAGTGGACTGTGAGCTTCCACATAGTTTCTGGCATCAGCATAGACTACAAACAGGGCTCCTGCTTGCAATAGGACCATGGACCCAAATAAGGTCCTCCATTGCAGCTGGGATCATGAACATGAAGGCCACTGACATCTACCAGGCATTTGGTGAAAACATAGCCATGGATATGAACATAGACCCTGCTGCAGTAAGACCACGGACCCTTGGTGGCATTAAGGGTCTAGACAACACCATGGCCCCAGGGGTCAGCTTAGTTCACCCACATCAAGCATGGACTCCAGCAGCAGTATTGGCTCTAGACATCAGCATGGTTTCAGGCTGTAGCATAGACCCTGAAATCACAGTGGCCTTGAGTGGTAGTGCGGATCTCTGTGGTCTCCAGTGGCAGCACAAACCATAAACATCAACACGGCTTCAGTGCATGTCAGGGACCCACACTTGTCCTTCGATGGTAACAGGGGACATGAATATCAACTCAAACCCCAGCTGTAGCGTGATCGCAGACAAAGCCATGGATGGCTCCAGGAAGCAGCCTGGACCTGTTTACCACTACAGTTTCAGGTGGCAGCTCAGGCCTCTGACATCAGTACGGACTCCTGGGGCAGCAAACCCCATAGACATCAACATGGACTCAGGCTGTGGCATAGGCCATGAACATCTGCTTGTTGTCAGGTGACAACATAGTCCTCGGACATCAACCCAGATCTGGCCACACCAGGGCCACTGACCCACACACGGGCCTCAGTAGCATCACAGGACAAATGGTTTTTCGTAGAAGTCTAAAATAGAAGACTTTTTATTTATTTTTATCTTGGGGCTCCTTCATTGCTAAGCTCTAGGGCGACCCCACGGCTGCAGAGGAGTTTGTTGGGCTGAATCTCTATCTGTTTAACTCCAGACTGCTGCACACCTCTCATTGATCCCACTCGGTAACGACATGACTTACCGTCGACCTCTGCCTACTCTCACCTGTTTGTTTCGGCTTCTTTCCACAGCGCACTCGCCACCCTACTCTTCCATCATTCCCATCTCTCTGCCTCTAGTGCCCTCTCACAGTGATGGGGAACGTTTCTCTCAAATTGACTTTTAAATATTTATGTTTATATCTAGAGGGCTGGGTCAGAGCAACTTTGCTGTAGACAGCAGTCAGTGTAGCAATGTGTAACTGGTCAACGTGCTAAGAGTAAGAGCCAGGGTTCTCAGTCTTAAACGGGACATCTGCATCAACGCTTCCGTACATCAAAGGGAATGTTGTAGAAATGGAGGCAGACAGAACGCTAGGAACCAGAGGTTGAGAAGGAGTGTTGTGAATTTCTCTCTTGTGGACATGGCATGGCTATTACACTCATGAACTTACTTGTAGAAGACACGCACAAGTTCAAGCCAGTCCAAATTCCAGCATACATGGGGTAGATGGTCTCCAGGGAAATACTCTGCAACGAGGAGCTATTCTCAGTGGATAGTTTGTGGGGAGAGTGAATCGTTTCTTTTCTGAATATGTGGCCAGTGGTAGCTTTCCCATATCCTAGTACATAGCCTTGTACCTATGCACACGCAGGAGTGTTAACTTCACACACACACACACACACACACACACACACACACACACCCCACATATATATGAAATTGGGAGTTGGGAGGGAGGGATGCTGGGAAGGCATTACGGAGAAAGTTGGAGAGAGAACTGGAGGCTAGATATGATCATAGTACTTTGTATACAAACATGATATTCTCAAAATAAAGAAAAAATTAAAATCTAGGGTTAAATATCCATTCAAACTTTTTCTAGTAACTAATTCTTCTCATTAACCTAATGAAAAGGGGGACTTTTAAAAAAGAAAACAGTTATAAACAGGACAATTCTAACAGAAAACCAATTTTATTTGCTTGCTTATTCTATATTAGGCTAAACATATATCTACTAAACATTTTTAATACATACTGTTAGTAAACTAAAATTTACTCACAATTATTTTACACACACATATATATATATATATATATATATATATATATATATGACTACCAGTGTTACACATAGTCATGTTTAGCTACCATTATCTTCAGTTCTGTCTTATAGATGGAAATGTCACTTTGTAAAAGTGTGGGTACTTGTATGTGGTTTCATAGTCAGTTAATGGTGGAGTTAGGATTACAATCCAGATTAGAATCTGGATTTGTCTGCTTCCAGAGCTTGTACTTCTGCACAGCTATGCCGATCTGTGCATGTGATGAAATGCCCTGGCAGAAAGCAGGTCAGGTTTCAGATTTGCTTTCAGTTCCAGGTTATAACCATTGCAGCAGATGCGCAGCAGCAGGAGCCTAAAGCAGTGAACCACATCACACCCACAGCCAAGAAGGAAGAGAAATAAGTGCATGCTCACTCCCGATGCAGTTTGGTTTCCCTAGTCTTGGACAACCCAGGACCCAAACCCAGAGAGTGGTACTGTCGACTTTCAGGCTGGACTTTCCTACATCCACAAAGGCAGTAAAGAACAATACCCCGCGGACCTGATCCTTCTTCCTTCCCAGGGGACTCAAGCTTGTGTCAGGTCAACAATTAGAACTAACACCAGGGGCATATAGCCTTCCACTTTCACCTCTATGCCAAACTCTCCCGAGTATATCTAAAATAAGATACTTTCATTTTTCTAAGCTATAAATTTTCTTTACCAATGCAAGACAATATTCTTCTATTCAGTGCCTCGCTGCATATAGACAACCTCCTTTTTCTCTCATATTTACTATAAAATAATGGTTTGTTTTAGTCCTCTTCCCTAATCTCAGAGGCACCATCTTAGAATGGCTTCTGTTTGCTGAGTTTTTGATGTATTAGGTATTAATCCAGCTGCAGACTATTCACCTACTCCCCCAACCATGTCTGAGAATGTTCATTTCCAGTCATGTTTCTACTTTGTCTTCCTGAAGATATTCCCCAGGCATCTTTCATACCCATCTCTAGAGAACTGCTATGGTTGTGTCTTCTCTGTGTTTCATAGCTTGTTTCTGATCTTGTTTTCTTGTTTGATTCTCATAGAAGATAATTTTCTTTTGACATTTCTTCACAATTGAAAATACATTCTTTTATTTTAAAATGGTGTTTTGGGTTGATAGGGAATTCTAACTTGAAAAGTTTCATTTGCAACTTCAAAAAAAGATTCTGTCACGGCATTGTTATCTACTAAGTATTGAGCAACCAAAGCCATTTGCATCCAATTTTTCTTTTCCTTCTGGCAGCTTGGGTGATCTTCTTTTTGTCTCTGTATTCTAAAATTAGACAATCAACAGATGTGGTGTGTGGTGTGTGTATGTGTGTGTGCGTGTGTGTGTCTCTTATGCATGGTCAGTTGGATAGTTCTTCTTACACGATCTCTCTTATCTTTTCTTCCTTCCCTTCTCATCTGAGTGTTTTATACTAGAAACTTTCCTCACATCAGGCACCTGCCAATCTGTGGACCTTTAATCCCAGCACTCAAAAGGGAGAAGCAGGCAGATTTCTGAGTTTGAGGACAACCTGGTCTAGTAGAGCAAGTTCTAGGACAGACAGGACTACACAGAAAAACCCTATCTTGAAAAGAGAGGTTGGAGGAGAAAGGATGGAAGGAACATCAGGCACCTGCCAATCTGTGGACTTTCATTTAACATAATGAAAAAAGGCCTGATATCTAACTGAGAACCGGGGAGCAGGAGTTCACCTTGCTGATGGCAGGTGTCTCCAGGCTTGCTCCAATAGAGCCAGTGGGTGGGAACACTCTGTGTTCTTTAGGGCCATTACACTCTTCAGAGGAGGATTCAGTCTCTTTCCACAAGTGAGAGCTAACCAGTGACATTGTGTGAGCCCGTGGACCAGTGATGTCTTCTACACTTACTATGATATTTCTCCAGATTAGTTTTTCTCTGGACCTCAGACCAGAAGGGAGGGGAATTTATCTTGCCCTTTCTTCCTTTGCTGGATGGAGCACGTCAAGTTAGTTCCTTGGCTAGCTATACTTAGTTGAAACTCTGAGACTTAGTAGATTTTCAGACAATTATTTCCTCTTTAAGCCTTTCCCCCCATTTCACATTTTTACAGATTGCTTGTGCTGCCTGTTTCTGAATCTTTTTTGGGAGTAGAAAGGGCTGATACAGTACTTATTACTACCTGCTAATGATTCAGTCTTCCTTCCTTCCTTCCTTCCTTCCTTCCTTCCTTCCTTCCTTCCTTCCTTCCTTCCTTCCTTCCTTCCTTCTACCTTTCCTTCCATCCTTTCTCCTCCAACCTCTCTTTTCAAGATAGGGTTTTTCTGTGTAGTCCTGGCGGTCCTAGAACTTGCTCTACTAGACCAGGTTGTCCTCAAACTCAGAAATCTGCCTGCTTCTCCCTTTTGAGTGCTGGGATTAAAGGTGTGCACCACCACAGTCTGGACCAGTTTTTTTTTTTTGTGCATTCCTTCTGTTTTATGTCCCCTGCTAAGTTTATTTTTGTTTCTTCTCATGTTCTCCATGATCTTTTGTGTTTGTGTTTGAGCATATCACTTTACTATTTTAATGGATAAGCTGTGGGCTATGGTTTGAAACTGAAATAGCTCATGGTTTGAAATCTTGGTCCATAGTTTGTAGTGCTATTTTGAAGGCTGTGGAACCTTTAAGAAGTACATCTGCCCCTGAAAGTAGGTCACTGTATGTAGGGGATGCTATGAAGTTTATACCTACTTCTTGTCCCTGCCTGTTTTCTTCTTTTCCTGGCCCGCCATGATCCTGTCCCTGCCCGTTTTCACCTTTTCCTGGCATCTCCCACTCTATGCTCCTTTTGCCATACACTCTGCCCTACCTTCTGCCCCGATGGATGGCAACCCTCTGACCCCATGAACAAACCTTGCTTTCCTAGGATGCCTTTGTCAGGTATTTTGCTTACAGTAGTGCAAAAGTAATAAATACTTCAGTGAAATTGACGTGTGTACTGATTCCTCGTCTGTCTTCAGTAATTCAGAAAATCACAAAATCAAATGACTTGGAGGGTCTTTGCAATGTTACTGTGTTTCTTATTTCATTTATTGATGTTGTGTTCTTTTGTGGCATCCATAGGGAAATGAAGAGTCACCTGCAAGAACATTTTTCTGCAGTGAACCAGAACAAGCATGGTTTATTTCATCTGTGCTATCAGCTTGTTTTGGGATTAGAGGCAAATCTCCAAAACTCTGCTCTGTGTAATTCTCTGCAAGATCTAAATTAAACTCTACACTCACAGGTAGTTATGAAGATCAAGTCAGATGATCTGGAGGTGTTTTACAAAATAGCTGCTATATGCTTCACAAGTACAAACTAATCTATATGTAAAGATGCATTTGTGTTCTTTGTAACACACACACACACACACACACACACACACACACACACACACACACACAAACTTTTGTTTCCACAGGCTCGTTCTTTTCATTACCCAAGTATGGAGAAATGCTTACTTAACTCTTCCTTGTTAGGTTCCTGCCAACACCCCTCATGGCATTTTCTCCCTACGACACACAGAATCAGGGCATGAATTCATCTCCAGTTCATTACATCTTCTATGTTTCTCCTGCTTTTCAATATTATATCTTCTTACTCTCGATGAGGGATTTTCCCTTTGTTCCATCACCGAAGTTAAAAATCAATGAGAGGGCCTGTCAGCTGACTCTGCCAAATCTCTCTTCACTAACTGAAGAAGAGGCACCGACAAGGAGGACATGGATTCAGTGACCTGTGCTAAAAATAGTGATGGGCTGAAAAAAAAAATCAATCATCTGTGATTTTCAGCAGGTAGCAAAGAACTCCAAAATAACCGTGCTCCCGATTTTTTTCTGAAAGGCTATTTGTCTCATGCTCTTACAGCATCAGTGCCTGAATTCAAATGCCAAGAATACAATACCGGCAACTTTCTTGAGAAGTTTCTCTGAAGGAAGCCAAAGGCTGGAGACTATGTTTTTCCCCCAACAACAACAACAGCAACAACAACAACAGCTATAGCAGCAGCAGTAGCAGCAGCAGCAGCAACAACAACAACAACAACACGACATAGATGTTGTCTTTCAGACTTGGCAGAGTCATTGGGACTAATCCTTTAAGCCATTAGAAAGTTGTATAAAATGAATAAGAAATGGTCAATGTTTAATTTAAGACTTTGAGAAATAAGCACATGCATTTTGGTCCCTAGGAAGGATAACACTGATTCCTTTTTCCAGTACAGTAACAGAAATGGAGATTCTCAGGGTAAATGGGTGGTCTGCCAAGGTAAGGAGATAGAGGTGGTGCTAGTTGGTTTTGTCCACTTGATACAAACCTAGATGTCTCTAAGTAGAAGGAACTATAATTAAGAAAAGATCTCCTTAAGATGGACCTATAGTTAGGCTTGTGGGGCATTTTCTGAATTAGTTTTTGTTTGTTTGTTTGTTTGTTTGTTGCATTTAATATTAATCTGGATGTGATGTCCTATAAGTGTGGATGTGCACGTTCCACAATACACATAGAGAAGTCAAAGGACGAGTTTTAGTAGCTGGTTCCCTCCTTTTACTAATTAGTTATTGATGTAGGGAAACCTTGCTTACAGTGGGTTGTGCCACACCTGGGCAGGTAGTACTGGGATTTATAAGAAAGCAGACTGAGCACACCACGAAGAACAACCCAATAAGCAGTATTCTTCCATGGTCTGTGTTTTGGAGCTTTCTGCTTTGAGTTCTTATCCTGATTTCTCTTCATTATGGACTTTGCTTGGGGCAGGTGAGCTGAAATAAACCTTTTTCTCCCTATATCAGTTTTGGTCATGATATTTTGTCATAGCAATAAAAAAAAAACCAAAACAACAACAAAAAAAAAGAAAACAAAAAACAAAAAACCACTGAGACAGGAATTGGTACTTGGAGTTGGGTATTACTGTGACAGACCTGACCATGTGTTTTTGGGAGGATTGTGGTGGTATTTGACTTTGGGGCTGGAGAAGCCATTGAGTGCTCAGAGTTAAGTGGGCTGTTCTTGAGGATATTGGAAGATAAGAATGTTGGGAGAAATGAGGCCTGGCTGGTGAAGATTCAGAGAGAAGCAAAGACTCTTCTGGGACCATTTGTATGTTAATTTGCACTAAGGATATGCGTTTCTAATCAGCTGGGGCTGAGAAATTGACTATGATTCCAAAAAAAAAAAAAAAAAAAAAAAGATCAGAATCACTAAAGTAAAACCTTTGCTTTAGTGGGCCAATGGATACTGACCAGCTGGGGCTAAAGGATCAGCTGTGATTAAAAAGTGACCAGCAACACTGAGGAAAATTTAATAAGTGGCTTTTCAGGGTCAGTACACAGAAGTTGTGTTCCAGAGGTGGCTAAGGCTGCCTCTTATCCTGGGGCTGAGCTTGGTCATGTGTAAATATCTCCCAGGTGGTACTGATTGTGAAGGGATGAAGATGCTATGAAGAGCAGCCAAAGAAGAGCATTGTGAGAGGCCAGGAGAGGTCACAGATAAAGGGCCAACTTCAGTGGTAGTAGAAGCTCCAGGGTCATGGAGAGTTGTGGAGGCTTGGCATCACATGACAGGGTTAAAGTTCCTAACGAATGCTCAGGAGATTTTTTTGGTGACAGTGCAGCCCAGTTGCAGTTGAAATCTCCACATTTAAAAAAATACTGGTACCATAGAATGACTGCCAAGGAATGTGGTAGTCCTGGAGTAGAGTTAGCCTGGACCTAGGGGACAAACTGTGTGTGCTGTAGAGGGCTGAACCAGAGAAGTGTCACAAGATGTTTGGAGCCCAGAAGATCATGACTGGATTCCAGATATCCAGCACTGAGGTTTATAACTGTAGAATTTGGCTTTGCTTTGATTCAACTTATCTGTGTGCCCCAATTCTTCCCTCTTGAGATAAGAAAGTATGTAGCTTATTATTATTATTTTTATTATTATACAGGAGTCCATAGCTATGGGATTTTGTAATTTTAGAGAGATTTTGGATATTTTGAGAGGTTCTGGGTATTTTAGAATGGTTTTGCGCTTTGAAAGAGACTTTGGATGTTTTCAAGAGAGCAAACTTCTGAGGTGTTAGAATTTTAAAAGGCCATGGGGCTTTTAAAAGTTGGAATGTTTTCAGTCCGTGCCGGTCTTCAGATGAAAGGGCATAGCTACAGCTATGTTGTACTGCAAACAAGGAACTGACCTCAGCAAAGTGAACAGGTAGTCCCCTGGAGAGGACTGAGCAATGCATGCTGCAGTACAAGTACCTGAATTCTGTTTCTGGGAGAGGAGCAATTTGCTGGCTTGGACATCTGGGTGCATATGAAGAATGGTAGTCATGTGATCTATCTTTATGCCATTTGAACGTCCATCCCCAAGGCCCTGTTAGCCTCTTACCAGGGTTTAACTTTGCACAAGTGTGATAGGATTTTAATGTTTAAAAAAAATGTGAATGTCCTATATTCTTATGTTAACACTAACATGCCATTTTGGAGGCAAAAGAGAAAGTTTGTGGTTGGATAGTGGATGTATTTGTGTGTCAGTACTGTCACTTGTACTGATCAGTTTTTGTCAACTTGACACAAATCCATTTCTGAAAAGAGAGGAAAACACTTGAGAAAATGCCCCATAAAATTGGTCTGCAGGAAGGCTGGTGACATTTCCTTTTCTTTTCTTTTTTAGAAGAATTATTTATTTTATGTATATGAGTACACTGTAGCAGTCTTCAGACACACCAGAAGAAGGCATCGGATCCCATTGCAGATGGTTGTGAGCCACCATGTGCTTGCTGGGAATTGAACCCAGGACCTCTGGAAAAGCAGTCAGTGCCCTTAACCGCTGAGCCATCTCCAGCTCTGGTGGCAATGGTGATTAAAGTAGGAGGATCTGGCTTATTTGGGTGATGCTCATGGTCCTGGTATGTATAAGAAGGAAGTCTGAAAAGGCCATGAGGAATAAGTCAGTAAGCATCAATTTATTGTGATTTCTGCTTCAGTTCCTGCCTCCACACTCATTCCTTGAGCTCCTTCCCGGAATTTCCTTTATAGGAGACTGTGATTGAAACATACACATGGAAATAAACCCTTTCCTCTGCATGTTGCTTTTGGCCCTGGTATTTTATCATAGCAATAGAAACTCTAAGACAGTTGTATAGAAGAGATGATGCAGCAGGAATTTGTAGGACAAAGTAAAAGAGAAGAGAGAACTGTGCAGAGAAATAACTCTAGGAAATCAACATAGTAGGTTTGGAGCTGAGCGCAGGTTCACAGATTTATAGGACAGAATCAGCTAGGCTGTAAAAGGTAAGTGGATTGATACAGGAAGAACTTCCCAGGGCTCACACACAGGTGGGAGATGTGAATGTTCTGACAGGCCAGCTTAGGGGTAGTTTTCACCACCCCTCAGATTCTCTCAAGCATTCAGGCATGGCTAAACTAGCCTCCAAAGGCAACCACTCTAGAACTTCTATAACAAGCCCTAAAAAGAATCTTTTAAAAGATCAAAATTATCTATAAATAGATACACTGGCTGATAGAACTGCCGCCTACAGTACTTAAAGGCTGAAGCTTTATCCAGGATTCAAGGAGGATGAGAGAGGCAAGAAAAAAAAAACAACAAAAATTATAAGGAAAATTTAAAATATATTATGTGTAGAATACAACTGAAAACATAATAAAATTTGTTAGCCAAAGGCAGAATAGTGTTACAGGGAAATTTCTAGCTATCTCTAATGGCTTAAATTAAGGAAGACAAAAGGTTTAAATTAATTATCCATTATAAGAAGTTAGATGTAAGCAGAAAGTCAGAGAAAGAACAAATTAAATCTAAGTCAAATAGAAGGAGAGAAACAACTAAAATAGAAACAGAAACAGTAAAGTTATACTTGAGAAAGCACCAGAGAAAAATCAGTTAGTGAAGGCTTGTTTGTGGGGAGTCGGGCAGTGATAAATAACAAAATCTATAAACATCTAGCTGGGCTAATCAGAGGTAGGGAAGTTAGTACAAATTATCAATAACTAAACTTGAAAATATGAAAAGAGCAAGAAGGTTATGTTGAATAACTTTGAACTTTTACAAATTAACAAATGGGTGCTTTTTATTTTATATAAATCGCACCTCCACAAAGGTGATAGAAAGGGAAGGAGCCATTCTATCGTTCAGGTACTTACCACAGTTGGCTGGACTGTATGTGCCACAGCCATACCTGAACCACTCAAATTATGGTACTGCCAGCCAGTGAGCCGATTACTAGGGATGTTGCATTACCATTAGCATGTGAACTGAAATATGGGGTATTTCTAGAATAGTTTATGGAACGTGGTAGTTACTGGGCAAATATTCTCCAAATTCTGTGTAGAGATGGAGGTAATGGCAGACATCACTGATGTTCTTAAGTTTCTAGAGTGGCATGAGATTCTGTCAGATGCCAACTCTAGGCTGGTATGGCAGGTAAATAAGATGGTATAGGAAGAGTGGGACAGCTCATCAGCACCACACACTGCCTGTTCAGTCTTCTAAGGGGAAGGGGAAACTATATCCGATGATTATCCATCCTTATCACCGTTCTTCTTTGTGGAAGGTAAGTACAGACCTTTCTTCTTTTTCTTTAACAGTTTTATTAGAAGCCTGTACTGGCTAGTTTTGTGTCAACTTGACACAGCTGGAGTTATCACAGAGAAAGGAGCTTCAGTTGAGGAAATGCCTCCATGAGATACAACTGTAAGGCATTTTCTCAATTAGTGATCAAGGGGGAAAGGCCCCTTGTGGGTGGGACCATCTCTGGGCTGGTAGTCTTGGGTTCTATAAGAAAGCAAGCTGAACGAGCCAGGGGAAGTAAGCCGGTAAAGAACATCCCTCATGGCCTCTGCATCAGCTCCTGCTTCCTGACCTGTTTGAGTTCCAGTCCTGACTTCCTTGGTGATAAACAGCAGTATGGAATTGTAAGCTGAATAAACCCTTTCCTCTCCAACTTGCTTCTTGGTCATGATGTTTGTGCAGAAATAGAAATCCTGACTAAGACAAATTGGTACCAGCATAGTGGAGTATTCCTGTGACAACCTGATCATGTTTTGGGGAGGACTGTGGAAGGGCTTTGGAACTTTGGGCTTGAAGATCCATTCGTTGTTAAGAGCTCTGTCAGATGTTGTATATAGGAGCTTGGAAGATAATGTTGAGAACAGTGCAGAAGATGGAGGTCTGGCTTGTGAAATTTCAGAGGGAAAATTAAAGACTCTTTTCAGGGCCATTGCTGTTTTGATTGTGAAGATTCTGTAGTTATGGTTAGCTGTGGCTGAAGAATCAGCTGTGATTAACAAGATACCAAAACTACTAAAGCAAAACCTTTGCATCACTGGGACTATTGATGCTGGTTAGCTGGACCTAAGAAATTAGTGGTGATTAAGAAGAGAACAGCATCATTGAGGTGACATCTTCTGGGAAGTGTTTTCTGAAAGCACAAAGAGGCTATGTTCTAGAGATAACCAAGGTTGTACTCATGCTGCAGCGGGACTTGGTAATGTGTAAGGGTCACCCAGGTGGTACTGGTTTTGAAGGCATGAAGGGGTCATGCAGAGCAGCTGAGGCTCGACACTGTGAGAGACCATGGGAGGCCATTGGTGAAAGTGCAGTCTCAGTTGTAATTGACAGCCCAGGACTGAAGGAGTCATGTAGTGTTTTGGAGATGCCAGTACCATGAGATGACCACCAAGAGCAGCAGCAGCAGTGGAGTACAGGCATCTAGAGCCTAGAGGACGACGCGTGTGCTACAAAGGGCATGACTAGAGAAGTGACCCAAGCCCTTGGAGGAGCCCAGAAGATAGTGAGTTGGATCCCAGACATTGGATGGTTAGAGATTGATTTTTGCTTTTGATTGTGACTGTGCCCTGATATTTTCCCTCTTGAAGGAAGAAACTATTTTAGTGGAGTCCACAGTTAAGAGACTTTTAATTGTAAAAAGATTTTGGATTTTAAAAGAGATGGATATTTTAAAGAGATTGAAATTTTAAGAATATGTAAAGACTGTGGGATGTTTAAAGTTATTTAGACCTTGGGGATGAATAAGAATGTAAGGGTTGAGGCTTACTAGTGATGTGTTTGTGTGTCAAGTTGACAAGGGGTCAATTGTACTGGCTAGTTTTGTGTCAACTTGACACAGCTAGAGTTATCACAGAGAAAGGAGCTTCAGTTGAGGAAATGCCTCCATGAGATACAACTGTAAGGCATTTTCTCAATTAGTGATCAAGGGGGAAAGGCCCCTTGTGGGTGGGACCATCTCTGGGCTGGTAGTCTTGGGTTCTATAAGAAAGCAAGCTGAACGAGCCAGGGGAAGTAAGCCGGTAAAGAACATCCCTCATGGCCTCTGCATCAGCTCCTGCTTCCTGACCTGTTTGAGTTCCAGTCCTGACTTCCTTGGTGATAAACAGCAGTATGGAATTGTAAGCTGAATAAACCCTTTCCTCTCCAACTTGCTTCTTGGTCATGATGTTTGTGCAGGAATAGAAACCCTGACTAAGACAAAGCCCTATTCAATTGTGCAGAGAACTTACAACACAAGCACTCACTGTGCCAGAATTTTTGCAAGGCAAACACAACCCAAATTAAGAGAGTTTGTTTCCTTGTGATGCCTATCACCAAATGGGGTGTTTAACACAACCCTAACATTTAGGGCTCAGGGAACACTGTGGGAGAGGGGCAGAATCACAAGATTGCTGAGGGATAGTTTCTCCTGAGCAGGGTAGGGATGTAGCTCCAAGGAACTCACAACACCACGGTTGTCTGCATATGACCTGCAGAGACTACACCAATTGACATCTCAGTGTGAATGGAGGAAATTTTCATGAGGCCTTATCTCTAGATGAAGAGTTATAGCTAGGCAATGACTATCAAATTAAGGAAAACCAAGGGGTTTTTTTTTTTTTTTTTGGTATGTTTTTCCTTTTTTGTTTTCAGGGAGGAGACCCAATTATAAATGGTCATTTCAAGACATATATAAATAGGGTGACAGTAATTAGACAGAGTATGGATATATATATATATATATATATATATTCTTCACATGTCACTATATGCATTTATATAACAAAATAAATGTAAAAAATCATGAATTTGAGAGGACATGGGTTGGGTTGGGGAGACAGGAGAAATTGGAGGGGGGAGGGGCGTGGTGATGATGCAAAGACAGTGCAAAGTATGAAATCCTCAAACTGAAAAAGAGTTTGGGTTCCTTGGAAAGGGGACTGTTTTGACCCATTTTTGAGTAATATAAAATAGTCCATCAAAGCTTTATGATCTGAAATTCTATCTAAATGAGTTTCCAAGTGTGCAGCACACCCTAGTAGTTGGTGAGGGGCTCGTACTGGGGGAGGGTGCATAAAGGAGTCTTACTTCTGTGTGCAGGCACTTTCTACAGGTTTTAATCTTCAAAACTTCATAACTACCAATTTCTTTCTCACCATGTCATAGAGAGTATAACTGTATAGGCTTAGCAAGCCTAGCAAGTGATGCATTTGGACTTTATTTTAAGATTATAAACTCATGATGTGCTGGGTATGTTTAGGTTACTTTCTCCCTGCCCCTCTTTTTTTTTTTTTTTTCTTTTCTTTCTTATCAAATGACTCACTGGAGGCCTGACTCACCAGGAGTAAATTTAAGACATAAATATTCTTAGTTACATTCCTCGGCTCTTGGTTTCTCTTATGTTGTCATTGTTATCTTAAACTTCATTCTAAATAAGTTCAAGCATACAAAGTGTGAGGTTAGTGCGGCCTCTCAGGTACCTGCCACTCAGCCTCCACAACTGCTAAGTGTTCAGCACTGTTTCATTTGCTACACGTGTGTCTCCTCTCATGCACTCCCCAGTGGTCACGTCCTCAGGAAGACTTGTACTATGGATTTCTTTTATTCTTAAGGTTTACTTTTATTTCAGTTACATGTCTAGGTATGTATGTGGACCATATATACACACATGTGCAGGTACCCATGGTGTCCGGAAGAGGATATCTGAATCCCTGGGTAAAGAGTTACAGACCCTTGTCAGCTGCCCAACCTGGGGAACTAAACTCCAGTCTTCTGTAAGACTAACACCAGTCTTCAGAGCCTTCTTGGCCATCATCAGAGCAGTTTCCTCCTGCAGCAGAAGGGAACAAATGCAGAGACCCACATCCAAACACTATGCAGAGAATGAGAGACCTTGGAATGTTCAACCCTAAATGGATTACTTTATCAAATCCCTTCTGTCAGGGCTCAGGGAACCCTGGGGAAGAGGAGGCAGGAAGAGTGTCCTTGGCATATACATCACGAATTCTAGCTTAGTGCTTTCCTGGGATTCCAGAAACAGTGTGGAAACAAGTGGGTCTTCGCATTTACATCTGTTTCTTGTGCTTTTTCTTGAGTTCTTTCCCTTCTGTGTTTGTTCTGTCCTACTCTGATGTATTACTTCTTGTTTTATCTTATTACATTTAATTTTATTATTAGAAAAGAATAATACTGTATTAACTGATGAGCTATCTCTTCATTCCATACATGTCTTTCTAAAAGAAAGGAAAACAGTAAAAAAAAATAAGTACCATACTATAGCTATTAAACTTAAACAATGTACCAATATTATTTTATATTAACAATTATTAGATTTTAGTTACTTTATTATTAATTTTTAATTTTTATTGACATAAATTAATTGTTATACATTAAAATTAAATAGTAAAATATAAATTTATGCACAGGATGTATTTCTTACCCGGTATGAAATTTGCTAAGGTTGATATTAGACATAATTTTTAAAGCTTATCTTATAAAATTTCATAAAAGACTTTAAGAAAAAGCATTTGCATGGAGCACATGTGTAAAAAGAATTACATTTGAAATACAGAAAGTTTACAACTCAGAAGTAAAATGATTTTAAAAATGAACTAAAGACACAATAGATGCAAGATTTGCAAATGATCAAATAGGAAATAGGCTCATGATCCTTGGTCACCATGGCAACACAATGATGCTACTGATAAGACTGTAAAGACAAGTGTTTCTGAGGAGCCTGTCCATCACTACTGGAGATACCAAGCCATCCAGCTACTTTAGAAAACAGAGGAGCAGCTGGGCGGTGGTGGCACACGCCTTTAATCCCTGCACTTGGGAGGCAGAGACAGGAGGATTTCTGAGTTGGAGGACAGCCTGGTCTACAAAGTGAGTTCCAGGACAGCTAGGGCTTTACAGAGAAACTCTGTCTTGCAAAACCAAAAAAAAAAAAAAGAAAGACAACAGAGGAGCAGTCTTTCTAGGAATTTTAAAATAGCAATCCCTAGTTATTTAGGTCCAAAACAGATCAAAGGAACTAAGTTCACACAAAGTCTGTACAAAAATGTTGATAGTAGCATTAGTTATAAAGCCCCAAACTAGAATCGAGCTGTCCAACCAGTAAAACAATAAACAGACTGTGATATGTGATATTGAAATAGTACTCAACCATGGATAGGAACATGAGTTCTTTTTTATAACTGGTTATTTTATTTATTTACATTTCAAAGTTTTCCCTTCAGCAAACCCCGTATCCCATCCTCCTTCCCTCCTTCTTGCTTCTGTGTGGGAGCTCCCCCACCCACCCACCCACCCACTTCTGCCTCACTGCCCTAGTATTCCCCTACACTAGGGCATCGAGCCGTCACAGGACTAAGGACCTCACCTCCCATTGATGCCAGATAAGGCCATCTTCTACTACATATGTAGCTAGAGCCATGGGTCCTTCCATGTATACTCTCTAGCTGGTGGTTTTGTCCCTGGGAGCTTGGGGTGGTCTCATTAGTTGATATTGTTGTTTGTCCTTTGGGGTTGCAATACCTTTCAGCTCCTTGAGTCCTTCCCCTAACTCTCCATTGGAGTCCTTTGGCTCAGTCCAATGTTTGGCGGTGAGTAGCTGACTCTGTATTGGTCAGGCTCTGGCAGAACCTCTCAGGGGCCAGCCACACCAGGATCCTGGCAGCAAGCACTTCTTGGCATAAGCAATAGTGTCTGGGTTTGGGGTCTGCAGATGGGATGGATCCCTGTGTGGCGCAGTCTCTGGATGGCCTTTCATTCAGTGTCTTTTCCACTCTTTGTTCCCCCATTTCTTTAAGACAGGAACAATTCTGTGTTAATATTTTTGAGATGGGTGGGTGGCTCCATCACTCAATCGGGGGCCATGCCTAACCTCTAGTCTCTTTAGGAGGAACATGAATTTTTACAATGGAGTTTTACAATGAACATTTAAAGTTTTCTGAAAAGAAGCTAAGTAACAAAAGACTGTATTGTTTACAATTTCATTAATATCCTACTTTAGAAAAGGCAAAATATAATGACAGCACACAGAATACTGTCCTTCAGGACAGGACTAGAGCAGGCATTTGACTGCACAGGAACATGGGGGAACTTTACAGTGCTGAAGATGTTGATAGCAATAATTATCATGATTTTACAAAACTACGTATTTTCAAGATTTATTGAATTAGACACTTATAAAAGGACCACAGTTGAAGGCCTTTGACTTCAAGAAGTTTATATTTTTTCTCTGCACTTAATTAATATGTAGTGTCAAACTAATGGAGACATTTGATAATCCATACCAAATCTCCATGTAAACAGGCCACTTCTTGGCTGTCAGGCCTATCGCTCACAACAAATGTCTCTCACTGACCTAGAAAATGCCTTTCCAGGACTGCTGCAGCAAACCTCAATGCAGCTCTCAGTTCAGGAGTTCACTTTCTCACAGAGATGGAGGCTGCAAGTGCAAATGTCAGTGTTTTTTTTACAGTTGGGTTTGCTCCTTAGTCTCTATGAATACCTTCCCACTTTGTCTTCACACGGTTTTCCCTATGAGCTCCTTGTGGTGGTTTAATGAGAGATGCTCACGTATTCTTTGTCTCCAGTTGGTGATGCTGTTTTGGGGATGTTATGGAATCTTAATGATGTTTATAGCCTTGCTGAAGGAAGCACAACACTGAAGGTGACTTTTAAGACTTCATAGCCTTGCTGGGCAGTGGTGGTGCATGCCTTTAATCTTAGTACTTGGGAGGCAGATGCAGGCAGATTTCTGAGTTCATGGCTAGAGTGAGTTTCAGGACAGCCAGGGCTACACAGAGAAACCCTGTCTCAAACAAACAAACAAACAAACAAACAAACAAACAAAGACTTCATAGCCTTGTCCCATTTCCAGTTTACAATTGCTACTTTTGGGGTGTGGTTGGAGAAGGGATCTCTCAGCTTCCTCCTGTGGCCATCTATTGTCATGCCTGTCCTGCTATTATAGTTCTTTAAGTATTTTATTTTTACGTATGTATGTATGTATGTATGTATGTATGTATGTATGTATGTATTATCTATTTATTTTGTAAGTTGCTTTGGTCATGGTGTTTTATCACAGCAACAGATAAGTAAGCAATAGACCATGGCACCTCTTTTTGGGTGTATTTCTTCTTATTGTCATGAGAGCAATAATCAGAATGAGTTGGAGCCCACTCATAAGCAAGTTTTAGAATAATTATTTCTTTAAAGAGATTATCTCCAGATACATCATACTCTGAGGCATGATAGTCTAGGGCCATTATTAAACATGAATTCTGGAGGACACACCATAGCTCATATTCACGGCCTGCTATTTTCTCGGTAGCTGGGATAACAGGTCTGCACCACCCGTTCTGGATGAACTCTAGCACCTTCCTTCTTAAAGCTATTATTTTAGGGTGGGCCTAAAGTCCTAGTGCTCAGGAGACAGACAGGATGGAAAGCTTGAGGCCACCCAGGAGACTTAGCAAGACTATCTCCATCACCACCACCACCACCACCACCACCACCAATCATCATCATCATCAACAACAATGAAAGAAGAAGGAAAATCTCATTATTTCTATTTATAATAAGTAAATGAATAAAATAGTTAGTTAAAAACAAGGCAAGGATTTTCTATGAAAAAATATAAATACCTCACCTCTTTGTACCCCAATGAACTGCTCACTGTTCCTAGCAGTGTCTGTAATAAACTGTAAGTGCTTGCCTGTCTGGGTGACTGGCAGATTTTTAAAAGATTCTGTCTTTCTCCTGGCATGACACATACCAAATGAGGATAGAAGGCTGTTTTCTTAAACTATTCTGGGATAGGTTTAGCTTTTAACTCTTTTCTTGTCTAGATTGAGTTTGGAATTTTAACACGTGCTGTGGAAATCTTTCTGGCTCCTAGCACATTCACAAAACACACTATGGTGAAGAAAACAATTGATTTCTTAGAAGAAAATGTGCTATTTACTTGTGAAAATGCCATTTCAACTCTCCAAATATTTATGAGTTGTAGGGAGGCTCATTTTCACAGAACCACCAGACTGCCTTGCTGCGGATTCATAAATCTTGGGAGTCCTGTCTGATTTTGATTCGTTTTGCAGAAATGTTAAAGGGATGGAGCTTGTGCCTCTCATTTCTCAGATTGTATGGCTTGTTGACATTTGAATTTTCAAAATATCAAGGATTCTTCCAAAGTGATTCATCTGAGTCAGGGGCCGGCACTGTTGTTCTTCAGTGATGACTGCTGATTCAGAACTGAGAGATAAAATTAGAAATGCCAATAGTTTTCATTCGGCCTACTTTAAAAAATCTGTCCTTTCATTTTTGGCTTTTTAATTTACAAATTAATGTGATAATTAAATTTGGTACAAATGATTTATTTGTGTTTTAATCTTATTCTTCTGCACAAAACAGGGTGAAGCACACTAATAATGTGTGCATCAGCGAATGGCAGCAATCTGGGCTCTTTCTATTCAGGTACCCAGGTCATGATGTCTTTGTCATTAACTTCCTAAGCAGAGTGGGTTGCAGACTGGGGCTGGTGGACTTGTTGGTCTTTGTGTGTTAATCAGCAGCCTCAGTTATAGTACAGCCTTGCAGAGCTCCTGCCTTTCACAGCTTGACGTAATCCAAATTTATACCTCATTTATCACATACAGCCATTATCTAGGGAGCTGAGTCCTCTGTTTATCTTCTCCAGGATGGAAGGAGCTCCATTCTGGGACTCAAGCTGATTGAAAAGTCCCCATTTGACAGTCCGTGCCAGAAACACTGATGATTGTGATGGTGAGTTGGAGCTGGAGATGTGAATCTTGTTTTAAAGCTTCTCCATAGAAGTGATACAGGCCACCTCCTCATAGCGTCTATTGACTAAAGCTGGTCTATGGCCAAGTCTAAGCTCAGAGTTGGGAAACTCAATTATTGGTAAAATTAATATGGTCAGTAAGTGATGTAGAAAGTGTCTTTCAACTCTAGCGGTGGTACAGTGGTAATGAGAAACATTTGTCTCAACCAAAACCACATACTTTGTAGCAAGAATCGATGATTTTTCTATGTATGTGCTTTTAATATTTTCCAATAGTGTGTGTGTGTGAGTGTGTGTGTGCGTGTATGTATAGAGTTGGATCTTTGAGGTAGGAACTGAAGCAGAGACCATGGAGGAGTGCTGTGTACTCGCTTCTCAGGCTGCCATCTTATATACTTGAGGACCATATGCCTAGGGCTGGCACCACCCACAACAAGTTCGACCTTCTCACTTTAATTACTACTTAAAAATGTCCCATAGGCCTTCCAATAGGCTAACCTTATGGAGGCATTTTCTAAATTAAGATTCTCTCTTCCCAGATAATACCAGCTTATATGAAGTTGACATGAAAGTACACAGCAACATTGACCCTTGTTAACACAGAAACACAGTCAAGTGTCACCTTTCTCTCCTCCAACATCCCATATTATTAGCAACATCTCAATATGGCGCACATTCCAAACTTTAAAAGCTCCACAGTCTTTAAAAATTCAAACATTTTATATGTTCTCTTTAAAATATCCAAAGTCTCCTGCAAAGTTCTAAGCTGCTCTAAAATATTCAAAGACTCTCAAAAATATCCTGAGTCTCTGAAACATGGGCCCCCGAAAAAAAAAATAAGTTAAGCTGAAGGGCCCAAGAGAGGACTCCTCAGTCCCACTTGGGAGGGAGAAGAAAGCAATCACAAGTGGGGAGGAAGGGACCTGGGAGAGAAAGTGGATGGGGTGGGACGTTAGGTGGGAGAGAGGGGAACTTGATCTGTATTGGGTGGGGGGAAAAGGACTGAAGCCCCGAGGGCCAGCAGAAAGAATGGAAACAGGCGACTTTGGGAGGTAGCAGCTTGAGGGGAACCCCCAGAATGCACCAGAGACCTGGGAGGTGAAAGACTCTCAGGACTTAAAGGGAGGGACCTTAGATGAAATGCAATAGTAGAGAGAGGAACATTATAGATCCCACCTCCAGCAGGAAACAGGGCATCAAATGAGGGAGGGGGGCTATCCCATAGTCAAAAGTCTGACTCATAATTGTTCTTGTCTGAAAGAACTACAGGGATGGAAATGGAGAGGAGCCTGAGGAAAGGAAGGTCCAGCGACAGGCCCAAAGTGGGATCCAGCTCAAGGGGAGGCCCCAAGGCCTGACACTATTACTGAGGCTATGGAGCCTATCATGACTGCCCCCCAAAAATCCCAACAAGCAGCTGAATGAGTCAGATGCAGATATTTGCACTCAACCAATGGACAGAAGCTGCTGACCCCTGTGGTTGAATTAGAGAAAGGCTGAGAGAAGCTGAGGAGAGCGACCCTGTAGGAGAACCAGTAGTCTCAATTAATCTGGATCCCTGAGATCTCTAAAACACTGGACCACCAACCAGGCAGCATACACCAGCTGATATGAGGCCCCCAGCACTTATACAGCATAGGGCTGCCAGGTCTGTGTTCATTCAGAGATGATGCACCTAACCCTCAAGAGACAGGAGACCCCAGGGAGGTGAGGTGGGGTGGGGGATGGGGACATCCTTGTGGAGACAGGGTGGAGAGAAGGTATATGATGTGGAAGAGTCAGAGGGTGGATGGTGTGTGGGGAATAAAATCTGGACTGTAAACAAACAAACAAACAAACAAACAAAAAACAAACAAGTTAAATACTATCTTACTTCGAGAGGGAAGAACAAGGGCATATTTAAACCAAACCAAAACCAAAGTTCAATAGTAGAATGTTCAATGCAGGCTTCAGAGACTCCAGAGGGTTCACCTCAGCACACATGCACATCAGAAAAGCTTCACCTCATATTTGCTATTATCCTCGACAGTCATTTCACCACACTGGCATTTCCAAAATGCCGGGGGGTGGGGGGTGGGGGGGGGGAGGGGCGTCTCCACGGCAACTGTATTGCACTTTTACCAGTATTCTTTCCTCTACTCTCTTCAAGGACTCTGACCTTGCCAGATGGTGCCAAGCCTCAGCTGCTCTCTGTGACCCTTTCAATCTGGGGACTTCTACTGCCGTGGAGACTGTACCATTACCTATATCCTCTTCTGCCTTTCACAGTGTCAAGCCTTAGCTGCTTTCCATGACCCCTTCATGCCATCAAAACCAGAATCACCTGGGAAAATCTTACACCTCCCTCTGGACCCCAATTTCTCTGATGATCCTAACGAAGCACTTCCCAGGATGAGTGCACCTCAGTGATGCTGGTCTCCTCTTGGCCACCACTAATCAGCATCAATTGTAGCAACAGAACACGTTCACTTTAGTGGTTCTGGTCTCTCATTAATCACAACTGATTCTTCAGTCCCAGCTGACCAGAATGATAGATTTATTAATTCAAAATATTAAACTTCTTCTTCTGTAGTGTCTTTAAGGGACTCTCAGACTTCCTCTTGCCACTTTACAAGATAGGCCTCTGTCATCAGCGTCTCTCAACATTCTTAGCCTCCAGTGAAACAACCCACTTGAACTCAAAAGTACTCAACAGCTTTTCCAGTTCAAGTTCAAATGCTATGACAGTCTTCCTCAAAACAGTCAGGTCTGCCATGAAAATATTCCATGAGCCTCGAACCAACATCGGCCTTAGGGTTCCTGTTGCCATGGTAAAACAGCATGACTAAAAAGCAAGCTTTATTCTAGTTTATAGTTCCCAATTACAGTCCATCCTGGAGGGAAGTCAGGGCAATAGCTGAAGCAGGAATCTGTAGTAGGAAGTGGGGCAGAGGCCATGGAGGAGTGCTGTGTCTTTGCTTGCCCTTCATGGCTTACTCAGCTTCTTTTCTTACACCATCCAGAATCACCTTCCAGAAGTGCCACCACCCACAGTGGACTGGGAATAAATCATCAATCAAGAAAATGCCCTACAGATTTCTCTATTGGTAAACTGATGCGGGTATGTTTTTTGAATTAAGTTTAATTCTTTTAGACATCCTTAGTTTATGTCAGGTTGGCATAAAACTAGCCAGCCTAAGGGATTTTGTATCCGACTTACCTCCTATTCCTACAAACACTATTCTGCAAGACTGTCGAATACTGTCACAATCAGAACAACACTGGCACCGATGCCTGCCTGCCTTCTTTGGAGTTTCCATTTGACTCGTGCTCATTTTTTTCTATGCAATCTAATCACCTGTGTGTATTCTGTCTCCACTAAGGTACTGGCTACTTCTTATACTACAGAAACGTTCCTGTTGGCTTTTACAGCAACATCTAAGTCCCTTCTGTCACCATTATCCTCACAGCTAATGTGTTCTCTATTTCAAAAAAAAAAAAATTGTTATCTCAAAATGCTATTTACACGCATTTACATAGTGTCTGACCTTTTAAAGTTAATATTTTCATTCAGAATAAATCTCTGGCAATCCATTTAAAATGTTGAATTTGATGAATGTTTTTCCTTTAAAAAATTTCTTTCTTTTTTCTTTTTTTTTCTTTTTTCAATAATTTATTTGTTATTTACCTTACATCCAGATCCTAACCTCTCCTTGTCCTCTCCTCCCACTCTGTTTCTTACAAATCCCTCCCGCTATTATCCCTTCCGTTCTCCTCAGAGAAGGGGAAGCATCCCTTGAGTACTATCTCAACCTGGGACATCTAGTCCCAGCAGGGCTAAGCACATTCTCTCCCACTGAGTCTCAACCAAGCAGTCCAGGTAGGGAAAGGGATCTAATGACAGGCAACAGAGTCAGATACAACCCCTTTCCCTCCCCCACTCTCACTGTTAGGGGACCCACATGTATACCAAGGTTCACGTCTGCTATAAATGTATAGGGGATCTTGGTCCAACCACTGCATGCTCTTTGGCTGGTGGTAATTTTTTTTTATGAAATTAAAATATAATTATATAATTTCCCCATTTTCTTTCCTCCCTCCTATCGTTCCCATGTAACTCTCCTGCTCTTTCTCTCAAATTTATGGCCTTTCCTCTTTTACCAACTAATGAATATGCACACACACATGCACACATGCATGTACACACACATGTACTCATGCAAATATCAACCCCCTGCTCAGTCTGCAAAGAAGGAGATTACAGTATGCCTACCCTCTATATCCTCAGTATTTTTATAATTGTCTGTTGAAGATCTCTAGCTCTTATGAAAAGCTTCTTTGAACATTTGTGTTTAGGGTTTTATATAAAAATAAATTTTTATTTCCCTGGCATAGATGCCCACCATTGGAACTGCTGCATAATGTGCTAATTGCATGTTTACTATTGTAAGAACTGCCAAACAGTTTGTCAGAGGATCTATACCATTTTACACTCCCACTAACAATGTGTGAATGACTCACCACATGCTTGCCAGCACTTAGCTTTGTCATCATTTTATTTTAGCCATTCTGGTAAATGCATACCTATAAACACCATGACAGCTCATTCTAGTCTCAGTTTGTATCTTCTCACTATCTAATGAATTTAAACATCCCTTGAAGTGCCCACTCTTTATTATTTGTTCTTTTTGTGGAGGCTTGAGCAACCCTTACATATTTTAGATATAAGGTCTTTGTCAGATATTTGATTTACAAATGCTCTCTAGTGCTATATATCTGTGGTGGTTTGAATAGGAATGCCCCCACCCCTCCCCTATTGACTCAGGGGTTCAATACTTGGCCTCCAGGGAGTGGCACTATCAGGTGTGGCCTTGTTGCAGTAGATGTAGCATTGTTGGAGGAAGTGTGTCACTTTAGAGACAGGCATTGAGGTCTCATATGATGGAGCTACACCCAGTAGGGCTCACAGTTTCTTTGTGCTGCCTGAGAGTCAAGATGTACAACTCCCAGATCCTTTTCCAGCATCATGTTTGCCTGCATGCAGACATGATCCCTGCCATAATGATAATGGACTAAATGATAAGTACTTACAAGTACTTCTGTACTTGTAACCAACACCAATTAAATGTTGTCCTTTATAAGAGTTGCCTTGGTCATATTCATATATTTCACAGCAATAGAAACCCTAACTAAGACAATATCTTCCCTCCCATTTTACCTTTTCTTTCCAGGGATAACTTCTCAATGTTAATGGCAATTGATATATAATTTGACTATAAATTTTTCTTTTCATTTTTACTTTTTATTATTATTTTGGCTGGCTTTTGTTTTCCCTTTTTTATTAAGAATAGATTATTTTATCATAAAGTTTTCCTTCTATGCCTCTCAGTTCCTCCCCATCTTCTTTCTCATTCAGATCCACTCCTTTTCTGTCTCTCATTAGTAAAAAACAGGCTTCTGAGAGGTTAACAGCAAGACATAGCAAAATAAAATATAATAAGCGAAAACAAAAAAATACAACAAAGAAGTTGGACAAGTGTATTTTTTAGACCAGTAGTATTTGGTTTTACCCTAGACCCCTGGGCTATCTACTCTCGGGTCTTTGGTCACCCAAGCAGTACTGAATATGGGTTCCATCTCAAGGAGTGAGTTACAAGTCAAAGTGGACATTGCTTGGTTACTTCAAGCTTTGTGTTACCCACCATTGCTCTAGCATATTTTGCAGACAGGACACATTGTACATAGAAGGCTTTGCTATTGGGTTGGTTTCTATATTTCTCCTTTGGTAGCCTGAAGAGTAACTTCCTGTACCAGAGATGCTAGAACATAGCGGTGAAGGTTCTAAGTAGGTACCACTTGACCTCTCTATGGTCAATGAGTTTTGTGATGTTACTTCAGCAGTGGAGTTTTACTGTTAGTTTTGGGAGAAAAACCTATTCTCTTGGCAACAGCCTGGTTTGTTTGGGGATTTCAATGGGACCACTTTGGCCAACAACTTAGTTGGATGGAACCCAGTCTCAGTACTGAAAGCTTTGGTGACAAGAGATGTCCAATTGTGACTCAGTTTCCCTCATTATTTGGAAACTTCATTAAGATTGCCTTTATATGTTTTAGGAAAATTTCACTGCACTAGATCTTTACACTGTCACTCAAATACTCCCCAATTCTAGTGGTTTCTCCCTGCATTCCCTCTCTCACCTCCATCTCCTCTTCCTCTCCTCACATGATTCTCTGGTTCTTGTCCCCCTCATCCCTACTCTACTCATAAAATAGTCTCTTTCTCTATATCTAACATCTCCAGGTCTTCAAACTGTAGCTAGGTTATTATTAATTTAGTGGTTAATACTTATATATAAGTGAATGCATATTTATCTTTCTGGGTTTGTGTTTTCTCACTCAAGGTGATTTTTTTTTTTTAGGTTTTATATATTTGCCTAAAAATTTCATTCTTTTAAACAGCCGAGAAATGCTTCATTTGGGTAAATGAACCAAGTTTTCTGTATCCATTCTTCTATTGAGGGACATCTAGGTTGTTTGCAATTTCTGGGTATTTTGACTAGACTACAGCACAATGAACATGGTTGAGCAAGTGTCCTTTTGGTAGGATGAAATGATCTGGGGATGAAATTCAGGTTGTTATCCTTGGTGGCAAGCCCCTTTACTTGCTGAGTCATCTAGACAAGCAATAGAATGGTCAGTTGTCAGACTTAGGGAATACAGGTTGTGTTGTAGATGTATTAGTGGGAACTGGGATCCACAACTCTGCATTTTGATTGGTTGTGTTTTTGTTCAGGTGTCTATCCATTGCAAAGAAAAGTTTCTTAGATGATGGAGAGGACTACATTTATCTGTGGGTGTAAGTAAGGACATGTACTTACATGAAGTTATGGGTTATGATGATTTAGTGAAGTTGCAATTGTGGGTTCTTCTCTGAGATCCATAACATCACCCTTGTTGATCAGAAAAGAAGTGACTCTAGTCATTGTGGTGATGGTATTTGTTGTGTTTGGTGTCAAAAAAGATTAATGGGTCATGGAGAAGCATGAACCCACTAGTCCCTGAGGTGCATAAACATAGGCTTGGGCTCTAAGAACTCTGTACGCACACCATTCTTCTAGTCCCAGGACCCATGACTTGATTTTCTTTTTACCATCCTTCAAGTTTCCCTGTTGGCTCTCTCTTATATTATTTCCTGGTTTTATACTTGTGTTTAGGAAGAAAGAGCAGGAAGAAGTGAATCTATATCACCCAATCCCAGATCAGAAATCATTCTATTTAATCAGTTCAATCATTCGATGATATATCTCCCAAATATAAGATCTTTCTTATATGTCTCGGTGTCTCTTGCAGTCCATAATATAGTTTCTAGTTCTTGTAGTTTTCCAGTATCTATTTGAAATTTGTGGGAATAGTTATAACTGTGAGCTTTCCATTGTCTCTACATCTTATAACCATGGGATTACATGTCCACTTTCCACTGATTTCATATGGGATAGAAATATTTAATGATTATTTAATGGGTATTTGTGTCAAATATCAAAACAGTTTTTTTCCTATTATAGCACAACTATTTATATCACTTTTATTTTAGTGTGCCTATATGTTGGTTATATATCTTCAACTTTAGGATTTTTCAGAGTGTTTGTAGATTCCCTAGGCAGAGATCATAAAAAGGTGTTAGTATGAATTAGAAGATCATGTTTAAACTAAATATGACATTTAGAAACCAATTAAACATTCATTTAGAAATCCATAGAAGGCAGAAGAAAATAACTAGAGATTTTGAAAAAATTTAAATTACAAAGACTGTAATTTAAACAGTTTTCACCTACAAGTGGATTATCATGTGGATGGTTTAACATCATTGGATTCACTTGATTTGGTCTTGGTGGTAGCTGAGGCATCCTGTCTTGCTCTTCTGGCCTTACCTCACAAAGTGACATCTTGTCACATTTATTTATTTTTCCCATAACAATTTCAATGGTTCATTGACCTGTCATTTCTCAGACGATTCTAAAACTTTCTTGAAGTAACTTCTAAACAGGATCACTCTTACTCCTCCCTATCCCCCATATCCTGCCAATGCTTACATAATGAAGTCACTGCTTACTAGATCACTGCCAGGATTTCTTCAGTCATTGAAACATACTTCACCAATGCATTTTCTTCTTCTCCTTGGATCTACTGAATCCTTTTGTTCCCTCTGTTGATGTCTCTCATTTGTTTCGTAGTTTCCATGCTTGTACCCAAAAGAAGAACAAAAGTTCCCCGATGAATACCATTGCACAACTCATAATACAACAATGTCAAGAATGAAAAAGATAGAGTGTTTTATGCCTTCTCAAATTTTTATTATGGCCAGTGACAATTCCTTTGTCAAATCTCCAAAAGGCATTTCTAGGACACTTAGTGTATTAGAAACAAAACAAATAACCGAACTTCTAAATTCTGAAGATGAAATTACAAGCAAAAACTAGTTGCTATCCTCCTGGGAACTTAGTTTAAGGAACTCAGCATCAGAAACAAACTTCAAATTATCTCTTGAAGAGTAGAAATGTAGTTCAGGGTGGGGAGTGTTGGTCTAGGCATAATGAAGGCCCCAAGTTTAGTCTCCAGTGCTGAAAGTTTTAGTGTTTGTCCAAGTTACTATTTCTTTGCAAGTTACATAGAATTGTGTGCCCATCAGCAGGCCTGAATTGAGTCAGCTGATGGTCATGATGGAAGATACATTCTATTCAAGAAGAGGTCTGGATTATGGATCTGGACTGAAAAGGCTAGGTTTCCACTTCTGGGAAGAGACTGAAAATCTAGATAGGTGTACTAGTTTTGTGATAATATTGTGAGAGTGTTTAAAAACTTTGTGGCTTAAAGCAACTCAGGTTTTTTCTTACTGTTCTATAGAATAGAAGGTCAGTACAGAGCTACTGAACTAAAATAATGTCAATTATTTTCTAGAGATATTGGAAGATAATCAACTTGATATGATTTTCCAAAATTTAGAGAGCCACTCATATATATTTATAGTTCCATTTTTTAGTATTGTGAATATGTGTTTGTGTGTGTGTGTGTGTGTGTGTGTGAGTGTGAGCATGCATGCATGCCTGAGAGACAGAGAGATAGACAGACAGAGAGACAGAAATAGAGAGAGACAGAGACAGAGATAGGTAGATAAGTAGATAGATTATATAGATACATATGGATGGGTGGATAGAGAGAAAGAAAAAAAGAGAAAGAAAGAAAGAAAGAAAGGAAGGAAGGAAGGAAGAAAGAAAGGAAGAAAGAAAGAAAGGGAGGAAGGAAGGAAGACCACAGACAGAGAGCTGTATGTGAGTGTGGTGCATACATGGATGTGGATGAAGGAGCACATGTCTGTGGGCCTGCAGAGGCCAGAGGAAGAAGTTGGTTGTCTCCCTCTGTCACCCTTACATTATTTGTTTGATACAAAATTTCTCAAATTACAAATACTCAGGTGGTGGGAAAGCCTTGGCAAAATCCTTCTGACTGCACCCCTTTCCCCAGTACTATATTTACAGGTTGATATGTGGGCATGCTCAGCTTTCTACATGGGTGCTAAACATACAAGTTCTGGTTGCTGTGCTTGCGGAGCCAAATGTTCTTACTCACTGGGCCATCTCTCTAGCCCCGACTTTCCCATCTGTAAATCTTTTTGGGGTGTCAGATTCTCACACTGTAAATCTCCAGTGTTAAGCTCAGCATAGTTTCATCTCAAGGTTCTTAGCATTAATCACATGCACAAAGTCTGTTTTGATAAGACATGGAATATATTCATAGACTCCAGAGCCAGGGCACATTGAGTGATCCACATTCTGCCTATACCATCAGGTTCCATAAATGTTTTGAAGACTTAGCCTGTGTTTGACTTAAGAGCATCCAGGGCAGCCTCTGGTTTTAGACATTACACACTTATACAGACAATATGCTGAACACATCATGTAGCAAAACAATATTTACTTGGCCAGTGGGTTGATAATTATGTGATGGGCTAAATATATATGGCCTTCTCCACATTTGTATCTTAAAGCCACAATCCCAAACAGCCACCCTTTGAGCTGCCCCTTCCTATATGCAAGGGGCTTTACATTATGAGAAGCCAGTAAGTCAGGAAAGCTGTGTTTACCAGAAAGTGACTCAGCTGACACCTTCACTTTGAACTTGTAGGTTCCAGAGCTTTGGGAAATCAGATGTCTGTTGTTAAAGCCCAGCAGTCTGTGATATTTTATTATGGCAGCCGGAGCCACGACAATTCACAAAACTACTTTTTTTTTTTTTTTTTTTTTTTTTTGCGTCCTCTTCCTTTTCCACACAGTGGTCCCTGTGCTTCCTTGCAGCT
Organism: Mus musculus; assembly: GCF_000001635.26. Lineage (NCBI taxonomy): Eukaryota > Metazoa > Chordata > Mammalia > Rodentia > Muridae > Mus > Mus musculus. The sequence goes on from NC_000068.7 coordinate 107,052,006, forward strand.
TCTGTTCATTTGTCTTTGTCTCCGCTTTTATTTAAGAAAATAAAAAGGGGCACAGAGCATGCTCAAGGCTGAATGAGAATGTAACATTTTGTCCAGAGGAAAATTAAATTCCGAGACAACATGCTGAAGGTGATGCTGTGGGCACTGGTGGGGGAAACTGTAATTCCGGAGATGGAGAAATTGCACTCAAGTGGAGATGCCCTCATTTTACAGAGTCCATGTCTATCTAAAGCCTGTTTCTATTTCAGTTTCCTGTAGGTGTGAGGGGCTGGCATTCCACACTGTTTACATTTTTTTCCCCAAAACCATCAAGGGCACACGAGTCATGGAAGAGCTGTGCTTTGTTTTATGTTTGTGGTACCAATAAAAAGATGAATAAATAAAAATAAATAATAATCATAATGTTATCTTCCTTTCTCCTTTGATCTATTGAATTTGTAGCATATTAAACACAGATTTCATAAAATAGTGGTCAATTTTAGATACAAAACAGACCTTGAGCTAGACATCCCTTGGAAATTCCAGGGTAGCTGATCAGAAAATTCTGAACCCAGACCACCCCCATAGTGCCAAGGCTATAAAATGTGAGGGGGTCTAGGAGAGGAGAATTCTGTGAGAAAGGATACGTTAGGTAAGCTTGTGTGAAATCTCATGCTAAACCCTGATGCTAAGGTAACAAGTGACAGGTGTGTTTCTCATTGGAAGTGCCAGTGCAGCCAGCCTGTTCAGAGCATCCTATGTCATTTTGAGAAATGTTGCATGCAGTGCCTGAGGCTGGCTCACACTCAGGGAAGCAAGCTGGAAGTCATGAGGCTAACTAAAGCTCCCCCCCCCCCCCCACCCCCCGACTTAAATAAGAAGAGTAGACCTGCAAAGCCACTGTCCTTCTCTCTGATACTGGCTCACTGTTTGAGGAATTCTGGGGGCTTAGTGGGAAACCCACCTGAGAAACAGCTACTTTAATAAAGAATACAGTGCAGGAAGGTTCTTGACAGAGGCTCGGGGTATAGTAATGAATAAGGAAGTTGAAGATCAAGAGATGCTTGTCTGCTGATGCGGAATCCCCATGACAGTGGCAATTATGGTTGAGGTGTCCCAGTGGAGGTACTTGGAAGAAAACATAGGGGATGACCAGCTCCTGTGACCAAATGTGAAGAACATCAGCCTGTGTTGAAGTTGTCTTCTTTACTCATTCCATGACCATTCCAGAGAGGCCAGTGACTTAAGGGCAAGGGGAAGAAGGCTCAGATGGTGGGTGGGTGGGTGGGGAGATGCATGGCTCCAGTCCTTTAGCCTGGGGATAATTTAACATCAGCACAGTAATGACATTCTTATTATTTGCTAGGACATTGTGAAAACTTCATTGCTAAAAGTAACCACCAAGGCCATGCGGTGTGATAAACTTCTAATCAGTGACAGGAGAAGGGCAATGGCCACATTCAAATGGGCAAGGGGAGAATAAAATAAACCTGCTTTTAGTGTCACACTCTAAGGTTCCTGCTTGTTCAGTGTGCCAATGACAATGGCCACTGGACTAAAAATCGGTTGAACTCAAATCAATGTACCTGTGTTCAAAAGGATGGGTCACTCCTCCCCACACTACTGTTTTCAAATTTAAGACAACTACTTAGAGCTTTCTGATGATGTTGAAACAGTTATGTATGGGCTGATAAGACATCGATCTCTTTATAAGAGGTTGATGTATAATCATGAGAACCAGAGTTTGGATCCCCAGGACTTGTGTAAAAATGAGTGGCCTGCAACTCTAGCCCCAACATACTTTGATGTATGTGCATGTTTAGGAAACAGGCAGATCTCTAGGGTTCATTAGCCAGCCAGCTTAGCTGAATGGATAAGGTGCAGAACAACCAAGAAAGACAGCCAGCACTGACCTCTAGCCTACACACATGCATTGTACATGAGCACACACATGGCTATGCAACACAATTGTGGATACTTTAGCTGTGCTACATTCTTGTTTTAAATATTATAATTATGGTTTCTATATTCAACTTCCCTTTCTAGATTAAAATGCTTTTCCACAGCCCCTTTATCCTCTTTTCTGCCACACATTAAACAACAAAACAAAATAAGACAGAACTGATCTATCTATTCGTGGCTTATGCTGTCATGGAAAGGACAAGTTTGTGTCCTGGTTCCAAATGCAATCTGTGCATGCAGTCCTTTGCTTTTAATGCTACCCAAACAGACATGATGACATTTCAGTCAATCGACTCTTTTATTACAGAATGAAAGTACAAGACTCAAAAAAAAAAAGAACTTATAATTCATGTTGTGTGCTTCAGGCACTGAAAGCATTCTATCACCGACAGCCACAGCCGTTCTGAAGAAATAGGTGCTGGTGTATAAAGACAAGAATGATGCTTGCAGCCCTTAAGCACAAAGGCCTTGCTTTATCTTTTTTAGTACTCTGATTTTAATTTCAGTTCCACGATAAGGAATCATGATGTTCTTTGTCATCAGAACAATTCTGATTGAGAGTGTTGTAAATTTGACCCAGGCATGTGAAAAATTTATTGTTTTAGGACAACTAACTTCCTACCTGATGAATCTAACATTTCAGTTGGTGCTGTAGGTGCTTTTATTATTTCATCACCTGATCTGAGCTGATTGCTGAAACACGTGTGTAGTCACATGAACTGAGAGTCAGCAGCAACTTGACTGCAAGCACCTACTATGGACAACGTATCTCTGTGGCGTGGAGTCTTTTTCTCCCTCAGAAACTTTTACGAAGGGATACATACATTTATGTAGCATTTATTATATTATTCTCTTGTATATGGGCATTCCATTGTGGATGTGCATCTCTCTGTGTGTATGTGTGTGTATGTGTGTGTGTGAGTGAGTGAATTCTTTTGCTTAGAGCCCTGTCATGCACTATCCATGTTTCAAATGAATTTCTTACCCTGATTTACCTTGATGCCTTTCTTTTGAACTCACCTCCCCCTTCCCCTTTCCCTTAAACTTAACAACTGGTTTGTTATTGTTGTCACAGGAACTTTTTCTTTCAGCATTGGGATATGGAATAAAGGCATTCTGCTCTAGATTTTGAAAAATAGCATTAAGATGGAAATACATGTATTTATGTAAAAGAGTCTTTGAAACTTACTGCTTAATAATTAGCGTTATTTCTTTGTGCTTCTAGTTTTACTACTGTCCAAGGACCTAATATCTGGTGCTTGGTGTCTCCATTTATTGCATGCCATCTTCTTTTTCCACACAGGAGTTGAGACTTTGCATTACTCTCATTTAAAACACTAATATTTCTTCTTACTGTAGTGTGGGCTCCTGCCTCTCTTAGTCTCCTGAACCTGTTACATGTGGGAGAGCTGGGAAGTTTAAGCCATACAGCAGATCGGTACGTCTACTCAGTGTTTCTACATTCTTGTCACTGTCAAAGAAATAGGTCAGAGACAAAACAAAGTACTAAACTGGAAGGAAGTGTTATGGAGCAAAGGTACAGATTCCAGCAGAGAGTGCTGGCTTCTCGGGATCTCAAACAGCATCTCACAGGCAGTTTTTGATGCAGAACAGGATTATTTATAAGGTAAGGTAGGTGGAGGATTTCAGGATGGGTCAAGATTTCCTAAGATTAGGTTTTTCTTATCTCCCCCTTCTTTTGAACCACACATGTGATGATGTCAGGTCATGATAGGAACAGGAAATCTTGTGAGGCAAACAAGACACACATATGATATTGTAACAAGTAGAGAACAGCTGTGGTGTCTTTGGCCTGCCCCACTAGTTCCAGTCTAGCCATTCCTGATTCTTTAGAGCGCTCACATGTCGTCTGGCTGCAGTACAGTTCGGTGGTTGCAATAGACTGTACTCATGTTGCAGTTTGGTTATTTTGATGTGTCAAGACCTGTCTCTGAGCACTCCTCTTTCTATGTTTTCCCCAACATTACACAAAAGTGATTTAAAAAAATGACAGGAAGCATAACCACAAAATGCTTTTAGGAATGAAAAAAACCATATTTAATATTTCCAAAGATGAAAATAGGTAATTTTTGTAGAAACACTAGGAACCGTACTTAATGACTTTTGTGGCAATATTATAAACATATCAACATGTAGGTTATCTGTTTGTATAGAAAACAATTAAACTTTGACTTTCATTAGTAGCATTTTTATTAAAAAAATAAGATTTAAATAAATTAATCAAGCATCATAACTGTGAAATAAGTACATGATGAAAAGGGTTAACATCTTTAAAAGAATTCAACTCATGATGTATTTGAAAGGAACAAAAGCTTTAGGAGAACATAGATAGGCGAAAGAGAAGTAGGGGGTCCTAGAAAACAGAAGTTTTTCCCTTCATGGTTCATTTTATATAACCATTAATTTATACAGGTGTGTTTGTAGGCAAGCTAAATGTATTTAATTAATCACTGAAATTTCTTTGAAACCCACTTCAAAACCTTCTCTCACTGCATGTGAGGGAAAGCTGGTGAGATCAGGGAGTTTTGAAGAATTCTAGCAGCATTTGATCATTTCTTAAAGTAATGAATAAATGTGGACTAATATTCACAGTTCCAAATTAATTTTTTTCCTTTAACTAAAGAACTTGGTGGCAATACCTTGGGAAATTCTGAGCTTGGTTACTACCTCCTGTCCTGTCTGCCTGGAACAATCCATAGATGTTTGATCCTGTCTCAATACTCCACGCTCTTCAGAGGAGTTGAGCAGCCTAACCTTGTGGGGGCCAGCTTTCCTCAGCCAGCTTCATCAGCATTTCTCGGATATTTCTCACCTTTCTTTTTCTTAAGGAAGCCATTGAGTTTCTCATTGAATTCCATGCAGACTTTAGGCCTTAAGTTTGCAATCATGCCAGAGTCTCCAAAGTCTGATGGCTCTAAAAGGCAGACGATTGTGCTAGTTTTAGCTCTTTCACAGATTTCCACTTTCCTTTCCTCCCTCTAGACTCATGCATGCCTCTGTCTAAAAGGAAGGGATTGCTCTAGAAGGTTCTTAAGATAGTTGAACAGGAAAGCCCCCCACACCAAGCTGAGAGCTATGAGTGAATGAGTTAGATAACCAACAGTATGGATGGAGGGATGAGTGGTGTAGAGTCCTGGCCCTGGCACTCCTAGTCCTGAGTTCCTTCTCCCTATCTGTCAGGACAGCGGACAACAGTGGGTCTGATGGTCCCCAAGCCAGTGGTTTGCAGTCCCAGCACTAAGAAGTCACAGACTTTTTGGATATCATGGTCCTTCAGGACAAGGGTGGGCGAACGGCAATGTCCATCGTCGTTTATTCCTTCATTTCACTGAAGGAGCAGTAGCTGGGTCCTAGGCCCCTCACGGTGCAGTCAGTGCTGTCGCTGTCACACTTGCCACAGTGACATTCAGTGGCTACTGGATATGTGTAGAGGGAGTCTGAGTGGCGGGCACAGCCAGGCAATCTTACGGTCTCGTATACCAGCTCCTTGAAGGTACATACTTTCTGGGTATTGGGCCGAGCTGGGTCCTTATACACCAGATCCTGAGGAGTGCAGGGAAGGGAGAATGAGGATATATGCTATACATAATTTGGAAGTTTCTATTCATTTTTTATTAAAATGAGACGGTAATTTCCTTCTGCATACGGTCACATTTAACTATTAAAACTCGCATAACCACACAGACCACCTAATCAGTGTCCTTCATTTTTCAATTCTTCTGGAACCATTTTCTAATTGTTCTGGAAATCTTACAGAAAATGTAAGTCATTTCTTTCATAATTTTTATGTCCATATCAGAATATTAGTTATTTGTTAAAATGAAAAAGCACTTTGGTTATCAATATAGGAGATGATGAAAAGAGACATAACAACTTAGAATTTTTGTTGCTTTTTCACACTTAACTGAAAGATATATTAATGACAACTTCAATTGCAAATCTTACAGCTTAACTTTCAGGAAAGGTATATATTGTTTTGCATTTATAAAAATAAAATAATATGACATGAATATTAATGTTTATCATTGTACAATCAATGTATATAACATTAAATATTATATGTTTCTGAACCTTTGTAACATGCTAATCATTCCATTGCTTGGCAGATAATTTTCCTCTTTTAAGTGATATTTACTTTGTAGTGGTATTGCCCTCAAAGGACATATACTTTGCGCTTAAGAATGTTTTTCAAAACAACCCATTTTTTCCTTCTAACACTTTCCAGTGGAGAGTCTATTTGTGCTGAGGGAAGAAACTGAAGCTGCTGCTCTATTTATTTGGGTGTCATGTTACCTAACTGATAGCCCTAGAAATGAGCAATACATTGTATAGAAGTGGAGTTTGAGTAAACTCTTTTATTATTAAGTAAAGTGCATTTCATCAGAAAGTTCTACTTTTTATAAGGTGCTATTTGTGTCTTTATGTAACATAGATACATATTTGAAATTATCTCTATGTCAAAGTCAAGACCGCTGTTATAAAAATTGCCAACATAGGAAATATTGGAGTTCTTTTATGATTATATATATATATATATATATATATATATATATATAGTCTTATTTGTCTCTCTACATACAAAATATGGCATAGAAATAATTTATATTTATACTAAGTATGTTATCAAGCATATTTAATTCTAAGATTTACTAAGTTGATCCAAATCAAATCCCAGCCTCAAACTGACATCCTAATTATTAACCTATTCACAACACAGTATTAATTGTGCTATTGCTTAGGAAATTAAAATATTGATAAATTGGGAATTCATCAAGGTTGGCTCATACAGTTTCCCAGAACCCTCCCTCCAGCAGAGCACAGAACCTACCCTAGTGTAGCAGTAGCCCGCACACCAAGTGGTATTGATGCTTATGCAGAAACGGCACTCTTCCTTCTCTACTGAGATGGTGATGTTGGTCAATTCACAGCTATGGCAGCAGATTGCTCTCCAGCACCAGAATAAGATGCAAAGCTGGATCAACTTCATCATGGTCTGGGAAGTAAACAGCTACGTCCTGGTAGCAATAGAGAGATCAAGTAATTGAAATCACTGTGAAAACTGACCAGCTGAGAAGCAATTAACCTACCCAGCCTCTCAAGTCTTCGGCTTGAGCACTGCGTTTTTACTTTTTGCTTCATGGACCAATATTCCTCCTTATTTTTTTTGGGGGGGGTGAGGTGGGATGGTATTATGGTAGTGTAAAAGTAGAGACATATAGATCAAAACTCCAACATGATGATTTAACCAAAGCAGTATATACAGATGGAATTATTGCTATCTTAAAGTGATTACTCTAATTGTGATAATTGTGATCCTTATATTTGCCATTTCATTAACAGTTTTTAAAAGAGTAGTTTGTTCAAAAGGAAGAAAAATTTACACAATGTAATTATGTCTTCATGTCAATCACAACATCTGTTTCTGTTTGCTTACATCTGCTGACAAAGAGTCTATGTCAGAAGCTAGGCAAACTGCTTTATAAGTCAGATTCCTTATAACTGTACATTGACCATATTCAAGAAGCCAAGTTAACAAGAATAAGTTTCTACACAGCAGCGGCAGAAAACTCCTATCCCTTCTTTAAATCCTTAATGGTCTGCAATTTTCAAAGTGGCTGTCCTTGTTGCATCAAGTGCTGCTACTCACCTGTGCAGTCAGCTGTCTCTTCTGGGGAAAGCTGAACACTGAGTCAAGTTACACCTCATCTTTTATACAAACTTAAAACCCTGTGGATTTACTGGGTGTTAACATGACCAATACCAACATAAAGCCTGCTGAAAGGGAATCATTGTTTAGACGGACAGGGAGATCAAGCCTCGCCAAAGCAGTCTAAATGCCACAGAGCAGAAAATGCTATCAGTGATGATGGTTTCTGTACAAACCGAATCTGATATGGCAGCACACCCACTCCCTCACCTTGTAAATTAAATGTGACTCTAGAGTCTAGACTATTCTTTCTGATCTTTAACTTGGCGAACTCAGAATCCTTTCTGAACATTGCTTTGGCTCCATTGCGAAGGTAAACCAAAATATGTCTTAATTGATCCAAGAACAGACTGAACACTCCAAGTGTATGAACAAATAGGAAGTACTTCTGCATCTTGTTCCTATGGGCTGTGTCTTTCTTTATGACCACATTCAGTTCTCCTGATCTCAACCCCCCTTTTTCTGATGCTTTGTGAAGAGCATCAGAAATTGTAATTCCCTAAATATTCCCTAATTATGATACTGATGGGTTCCTCCAGATCTCTGCATGTGATGTCCTCTCTGTCACCAATGCCCTTGCTTCTTTTCTGTCTTTTCTTTCCCACAAAGTTCTTGAAACTTTACCACACAGAGGTGCTTCACCTCTAATTTAGGGCCAATGGTAAGGAGAGTTATAATCTCTTTCTGATTGTAGTTATTCATATACCCATTTCTATCAGGATTCTGTGAACTCTATAGAGAATGAGGCTGTTTAACTCATTTATTAATTTGTAATATTCATTTATTAATAATATGATTAGAAACAAGGATCAATAGTGTAAAAATGTTAGGGGAGCATGTCAGAAATGTAATAGAACTTAGAGCCCAATGTAAGTATTTCAATTTTCACTCTGTGTGATTTGGTCCACTGTAGGATTTTAAGTAGAGAGTTTTATAATCTGCTTCAAAGGAATCCTTCTCATTTCTTTGTTGCTAAGAGAAACACGGTAGAAGCAGGAAGATATTACTAAGATGGTTTGTAGTAACACAGGTGAGGCATGGTGTTTGTTTGGGCCAATGTGGGAACAATGGATGTTATGAGTCATGCTATTACTCTGGATATATTTTGAAACTAGAAAGAACATTTCTGCTGGATTGATGTTGAGTATGGAAGAAAGGTGAGGATGAGTCTAAAGATGGAATGGTTAAGGATGTGCATTTTGGAAAACCTAAGACATTCTGTATAGATATGTTGACTGTGATGTGTCTATAATACACTTACATAGACTGGTGAATCTAGATTTAGAGACATATCTTGACTGAAGAGAACAGAGAATGAGAATAGAATAGTTGAAGATGGTTAAACTCCAATACTACTATTTCAAGGATACAATGAATCTTCTTCCTCATCCTCTTTGTTTTCTTCTTCCTTTCTTCTATCCAAATGAAGTTGAGAAGTGTCATTGAGTAGTGTATGAATTGAGGAGAATATCGTCTCCTAGAAGTCAGGTACATGTTATCTCTTCTCAACCTTTTAAACAAATACTAGGTTATAGCTTCCATCCATTCAACTTCTCTAGCTAAGGATTAGATCTCAAGATATGTTATATAACTCTGAGCCCTTCTTTTATGCAGCATTTGGCTCACATGTCAGGGGAGAGGAAGTGACATGTAGTGAACATAGATAACTTCTTTAAGAATTTTCTTATAAGTATTAGCAAGAAAAATATATAATTGAGCAGTGCAGAAGTAGAGTAAAAATAGTTTTATATTTATTTTTACTTTTAAGAGGAAGAAATAAATGAATGCTCACATGGAGATGGGATGTTTATATAGAGTGAAAACCCAGAGAGATTTTTGAGTGTCTCTAAAGACAAGAGTACAGATGGTTTTAGAGTGTATATGGAGGTTCTACTTTTAGGCAGGACCATGGGGGAGCTCAATCCCCAATCAAGCAGAAAGATAGAGCTCAGTGGTTAATGAACAGGTGTCCTAGGTGGGCAGGTGTGATGAGAGGGCAGGTGTGGTAGGTGGACAGGTGTGGTTGGAGGGCAGGTGTGGTTGGGAGGGCAGGTGTGGTAGGTGGACAGGTGTGGTTGGAGGGCAGGTGTGGTTGGGAGGGCAGGTGTGGTAGGTGGACAAGTGTGGTAGGTGGGCAGGTGTGGTTGGAGTGCAGGTGTGGTGGGAGGGCAGGTGTGGTTGGGAGGGCAGGTGTGGTAGGTGGACAAGTGTGGTAGGAGGGCAGGTGTGGTAGGAGGGCAGGTGTGGTTGGAGGGCAGGTGTGGTGGGAGGGCAGGTGTGGTAGGTGGACAAGTGTGGTAGGTAGGCAGATCTGGAGGGAAGGCAGGTGTTGTAGAAGGACAGGGGTGGCGAGAAGGCAGTTGTGGTAGGAGGGCAAGTGTGGTGGATGGGCAGATGCAGAGGGAGGGCAGGTGCTTATGAACAGGAGTCATAGTCATAGGGTAGAAGCTGGCCTCTAATTTCTTTTTCCCAGTAAAACTGGAACCACAAAACAACAACCACAACCATCATTTAGTAGTAAGGACCAGGAATTTGCTGAGAATTGTGGAAATCTTTCTAAAGGAGTCCTAAGTTGGTATTGCTCTTGGTAATACCTTATATTTTAGAGTATACTTTTTACATGCACTTAATATACACTGACCAAGTGCATTTATATGGCCATATATCAATTTCTGTATTTCAATAATTCATATACAGGTAGTTTTAGTAATTCCCGAAATTTATACTTAAAAATATTAGCAACTTCTTTACATTAGTGCTCACTACTCCCTGAACACATATTAAATATATGTTCATGCATAATCTTGACAATAACTTTTTGAAGTAGTTATTCCCTTTGGAAGATGTGGAAAGTAGAACTATGCAAGGCTACACACTTGTTGGAGCAAAGCTAGTGTTTGCATTCAGGTCTCTGCCACCACATTGGCAGTGTGACTCACTGAGCCATGTATATTTTGAGTGATGCACAGATCTCACCACTGACTTCTTTTTGGAGTTGGGTCAAGACAGGTACTTTCAAACAGTGGTGCCAACTTTAGGTGAAATAACCAAGTTCATTTATTTCAAATAAAAAAGTTAAGCTATTCTAATTGTCCATGTTTTTACTTTTGTTTACATTTATTTCAGTTAGTGTTCTTCTAAAATAGCTCCATTCTCTTTGCACACACCTTATAGTTTGGTTCATCTCTTTCATATATTTCTTAATTGATGTCAGTAGCTCACTGAGTACTCTTACACATAGTTTTCTTGTTGTTATTATTAATGTAATTGAAAACATGGAAACCTTACTGATTTCCTCTGTGCTGGCCAGGTCTTCCCAAGCCTGTTGGCTGTTCATCGGGGACACTTTTCTTGTTTTGTTCTGCTGAGAGGGAGGGCATCTGCAGGGTTCACTTCCCAGAGTGCAATGTGGACAGGCTTTTACCTTTCCAAGGGAACTGGTTAGCCAGAGGAAGAGCAAGTGTGAGCGTGGCTCTCCCTGTGTGCTGTTTACTTTACCACTATGACTATTTACTGGTGTGACTGTGTTTCCTGCATCCACAGGTTGCAAGGAACAGCTTGTCTCTGTGGCCAGACCCAGGTCTTCTGAGGAAAACCCTGATGTGCTTTTGACTTTTCCTTCTTGCCTCTGGCAGTTTCCTCTGCAATATTGTCTATCCCGTGGGTAAGGAGGGCTTTTCTGCATTGATTCATTTTCCTATGTAGTTTCTCAGCAAGTCCTTGTTAACACAAGGACTAAGCTCCACCCCCCAGTTACCTGGCAACAGCCAGGTATGCGCCTCCCCCCAGTTACCTGGCAACAGCTAGGTATGCCTGACACACTATAAAGGGGGCTACTTGCTTTCTCCTCCTTCTCTTGCTCTCTTGCTTATTCTTGCTTTCCTCTTGCCCTCTTGGGCTCTTCCCTTACCCCCTCCCTACCCTATCCCCTTTCCCTTTCTCTCCACATGTTCATGCCTGGCCTCTACTTCTCTAATCTCTCCCTCTCTCTTCCTTTCTTTGCCTCTACTACCCTCTTAACTCCCCTCCCCATGCCCCGAATAAATTCTATTTTATATTAAACTGGCATGTGGCATGTGACTAGTCCCTCAGGGGGAAGGATTGCCTCAACATGGCCCCGCTGAGACATGCCCTTCCCTCATTACCCCCCCCCCCCATTGAACATATTTCCTCTCTCTTTATCTTTTTATAAACACATCACCTTGGGTCTCCTATATTTTATTAGGTGTGCTCTTTCTGCTGTCTTGACAGGTCATTGGTTGATATGCCTACTGTTGTCTTCCAGTCCCTCCAGAAGTAAAGTCTTGAGGCTGAGTGTAATAACATTTCATAACTGTTTATTGAAATATTGAATAATATTCAGGGAGGCTTACTAAATACCTGTTTATTTGATTGAACCACATTCACACTTTGCAGACCCCAGTGCTTACTCTCAGTCTGGTGTTTTCTGTTTCTTTTCTTTTGAGTATCTACCTCAGTGGTGATCTACACCCTACTCTCTTTTATATAAAGAGCAGGCTTCTGGGAACGCTGATAAGCCAACTTTCTCAACTCTTGCGAGATGTCAGAGCTTCCAGACCCATGAACATCTCCTTCACACATGTGTTCTGTGGTACTCTCTTTAACACACACATATGTGCTTGGTGGCTTATCTCCTTCACACATGTGCCCTGTGGCATATCTCCTTATTTGATTTGTAAAGGACACTTTCAAATAAATTCATTCATGCTTGAGTTTAAAGCAGGCAATTATCTGAGCTGAAATCTCTAGAAGTTACATATTCTCTACAGAAATGTGTCTTTCTCCTTTCATTTGTTCATGTGACACATGTTTTGAGACATGAAACTTTAAATATTTAGCATAATTTGGCTTTTGTTTTATTTATTCTTGAAATTATTTTAAATATTTAAGTACACTTACTTCACGTAGGCCAAAAAGTAGTAAATAACCTATGTGATATAATGTCCCCTTGGAAACAGCCTAATTTTTACTGTCTTAACCCCATTGAATGATCCAGAAAGGATAGCATAAATTTTTACTGCCCAATACAGCCCTATTACATGTCGTTATTTCAGATTTGGAATTTTGGTTAATATTAAATAAAAGTGCTCTTTAAAGTCTAAAATAAATGTTGGATCTCAAAAACAAATCAAAGAAACATATAAATTCTCTCATTAATGATTTTTGTCTCAAGCATGTTAAAAATGACATTCATTTAAATATATGAACCTAACTAAAATAGAAAATAGAAATTTCACATATTCTTTTAAAATATTAGCCTTGATTTCAAATGTGCTATAAAAAATAGCAGAATTCTACAATGGCTCAAATTTGATTTCTGTTGGGTTATTCTACTGTATGACTTTGTGGCTAATGAGGAAGTTGCTGAGTTTGCTAGATCTGCTTACTGCTCTAAAGCCTGCTCCACAAGCATTGTACTTTGGCACGCTAGGTCACCTGATATAGCAATAAGAAAACAAACAGCCCACTGTTTGTGAATACTTGTCAATATAAAGACAGAGAAAGTATTTGGTGGTTTTCTGGGAAGAGGTCAGGAGAGTCAGACTTTGTATTAAACTTCTTGTTCTCTTCCAAAGGGGCTGCCAGCTGGGGATTTAATTTATTTCAGCAGAGGGGACAATGGAGCAGTAGGATTAGATGAAATGCTTATCTCTGTTATATTCTCTCTCCTTAGAGCAAAGTAGACCAAACTGGCATGAAATTCTCTCAATAGAGTGCAGTTAAAAGCAGTCCTAACACTGAATATTCCACAATGATATTCCTGTAAGAAGTCAGTCTCTGTTTGCTATTGGTCACCTGAGTATGCACAAAACTGAAAACATTTTCTAGGCTTACAGCAATTAAAACATGCATAGAATAAGCACTCCGCATGATGGTGGTTGGAAGTTCTCTAGAAAGTAAAGAACAAGGTTCTAAGAATGCCTTGTCCATTCAAGTGACGAACAATATATTGATGATGGATATGGGCTATGCTGAAAGGGTAGTCATATATTGACAGTTCTCAGTACACAGTGCAAGTGCCCACTAGCTTCTTTATATCTTTCTCCTTTTGAAAATAGCACCTCATTTATATGCATGTGCACACACAGAAGACACTGGGATAATGGCTTATGTGACTTTCACACCTTTAGTATGCATGCCTGTTGTAGAAGGTATTATTGTCTTCACTTTACAAGGCACAAATGTTTGAGCTGTCACCATGCTAAATGTTCCCATGCGTTATACCCTTGAATGTTTCCAGCCACCTTAGGAAGTAGGCATTGTCAGCAACCCCACAATGCAAATAAAGACTTAAGTGTCAGACATAGGTGTTAAGGTACCCACTGCCATTGTAAGCACAGAGTCTACAAGGAGACCTTGCAGGGGTCATGCCATTACTTCTGATGGGTACCTACTTATCAGTTAGAGTGAGAAGCATCCAATGCCTGGAGCTATCATCTTTACTACCCTACTTCAACATTGCTGGATTTCTTACATTTTTAATGAATTGAGCAGATAAAAGAGCCTTTCCTTTCTTATTTGCAACAGGGCCTCTCACTGAATCTGGAGGTTATAAATTTGGTTGACCCATGTGTTCCAGAGATCTGCCTGTCTCCTCCCTCCCCAGTCCTGAGGTCACAGACACACACCCATACATCTGACTTTTTCAGTGCATGTTGCAGATCTGAAATTAGGTACTAATACCATCAGGGTCATTTTCAGTCCCTTTAAGACGAGTTTTAGATTCACTGTGTGCATATTTGTGTATTTTTCATACTTGCCCATGGTATTGCTGTGGTTTGGATACATTTACCCTGTGACTCTCATGTACTAGCAGCTTGGTTCTTGTATTGGTGTTAAGGCGGTGGAACATGTAGGAGGTGGCTCCACCAGTTTGCCAGTGAGACACATTCAGTTCATGGGAGTACAGTACTTGGAGCGGATGGGCTTTCCAGCCAGCCTGTCTTGTCAGTGCTTTTTCACAGCGCCAGAAGCAATAGTAGTGCTCACAGAATGGAACATTCCAGAAATGACAACAAATCAAACAAACAAAACTGACAGCTCTTCTGATGGTAGTTTAACTTGTCCTAAAAGGTTAGGATCACTACCTATGAAATACAGAGTTAAGTAGAGGACCTGGTGCAGACCCAAGCAAGGCCTGTCCTTGCCCATTCAGTCTCTGTGAGGTCCTGTGAGCCCTGCTTAGGTGATTTTGTGTGGTGTGTCATGTCCTCCATTTCCTCTTACTCGGCAGTCTTTCCTCCCCCTTTTTGGTAGGGTGTTTGAGTTATGAGGGGAGGGGCCCTATGGAGAACTCGAATTTAAACTTTTTCTCAGCATAATGGCTGGCTGTGGGTCTCTGTGTATGTTATGGCTGTTAGGCTGGTGTTTTTAGGTGGAACTCCCAGGAGTGGGAGTGGACGTGTCTTTGACTCTTTTGCCTGTTTTTTGGTACTCTTCCTCATATTGGATTGCCTTGTCCAGTTTGGATATGAAGGCCTTTGCCTTGTCTCACTGTATCTTGTTTTTTGTTTGATTGTTGTTTCTTGGAGACCTGCTTTTTTTTGAAGGGAAATGGAGGGGGAGTGAATCTAGGAGAGGTGACGTGGGGGAAATCTGGGAAGAGTGAAAGGAGGGGAAGCAAGAATGAATTGGGAAGAATCAATTTTCAACTAAAAAATGAAAACTATAGAATTTTACCTGAAGAAGAAAAGCCTTTTTCTAGTCTCATATCCACTACTAATCATTATATGTTAGCGAATGTTGAGCCATCAGGGTGATGACACCGTTATAAATATTGGTACTTTCTGGGTAACTTCTGGTTTTCCTGCAAGCTCATGTTCCCGATTCCAGTCACCTGTTCATTTCACCTGCCCCATTTCACCAACTGAGATGGGAGAGTAGAATAAAGATACCTTTGAAGAGTCATAGGAGATACAAAGTCTCTTATTAAGCAATAAACTTATTGCTTAACTTTTACTTTGCATGGAAAGATTACTTTATATCTTATTTCAAAAATTGCATTTGGAACCTGAGAGTTGCTCAATTGACAGGGTGCTTGCCTGGAATGTACAAAGCTCTGGGTTTGAGCCCCAGCACCAGATAAAACTGAGTGTGGTAAACACCTGTAATTCCAACACCTGGGAGAAAGGGGGTCAAATATTCAAGGTTATCCTTACATACTTAGTGAATTTGGGGTTACATGAGACTCTCTATATATATTAAAAAAATCAAATGAATAACAACAAAAAAAGTGCTATCCACTTTACTATCTAACTTTTTCTGAATTAACCCTGGTGGTGATTTTTTAAAGATGGCAGGACAGACAAAAATCACAGAGTGACTTGACTATATTTACATTGAATGGCAGAATTTTGACTCACCACTCAACTCTTTATTAAAGTCATGGAATTTGAGTCATTCTATTATAGGTGGCTCCAGTGTTTATTTTTAACACATTAAAAAATAGCAATTTCAGAAATGTTAAGTGACAGAGACTAATGGCTTTCCTCTTGTACTCTACCCTTTATTCTGTAGGAACAGGATATTTACCTGGGCACATGGCTGCTTAGAACAGAAAAAAGTGCTTCACCTTTGATGTTCGACACAGCAGTGTTCTGAGTCAAAGTGTCTAAGTAAAATGCCATATACTAGCACTGGGACATCCCTCTCCACTACAGAACAGGTCTCCTTGAATAGCCCAGGTTGCCCTCGAACTCATGGTCCTCCTGTTTCAGCCTTCCAAAGTGCTGGGATTACAACCATCATGCAGCTTTCATTCTTTTAAGATAACTCATGATAATACTTTCCTTCTTCTTCATCGTGACTCTGTGCTGCTCTTTGGGATGTGTTCATGTCTCTTGGGCTCACGGGGGACAATAGAGCGGCTGTGACTTAGAATTCATCTGAGCCACTGGGACTTTGCAGAGCAGAGCTACCTGTCTGGGCCCAGATTTTCATTAATGTTACAACTTTAGGTGAGAGGGAAACAATTTTTATTTTATGTAAACTACTCTGATTTCAGGTACCTATTACTTTTAGCTGAATAGACCTCATCTGTGTGTCTCACACCAGAATCCTGTTTCTCAGCCCAAGTGCTTATGATGGCTCCCTCTGATGAAGGCTATGGAAGTCTAGGGGTGTCAAGATTCTTGAAATGGGTGTGAGTTTGAATGTTGACCTGGAGATCTTGAAATGATGCAGAGTTATTTTATTTTTCATTTTTAATGTCTAAAGTATGGAGGCATTCATTCATATTTGGCCTTAAACTTTTTAGCCACAGATTGTGTGTGTGTGTGTGTGTGTGTGTGTGTGTGTGTATAGGAAGAAGGGGTCAGATATCCCTCTGAGGTAGAGTTGTAGGCATGTCCAGGATGCTAGGCTTATTATGTGAGTGCTTCATGATTCCACAGCAAGAGCTATCAAGCATTCCTCATTCCTACTGAACCAATATTAGTTTATATGTCTTCAGCTATGAAGAATTTTCAAAACCCAATTCACCATAGAAAAGCTGGGAAGAAAGGTACATAAGGGTTTGACATGGAAAAGTCCACAGCACACTGATAGGCTAGGGGCATAAAGGCAGAAAGGGGGCAGCTGGGTGGACAGGACAAAGAGAGGATTTCTGGGTACTTAGCTTAGTTAGGAAAGGTAAGTGAGGAGATACTTGGATGACTTTCTAAGGGCATTATTGAGATACTCACATGTGTTTGTGTCTCTGTATTGTCTTCATTTACCGTTGCATCTGCTCTATATCATGAGTGACAGCAAAACCCACATTGTAAAATGGGCATATCTATGGAGGTATTGCTTCTCTGGGAAATAGCTTGTAAGTGAAATGAGAGCTGGGAAACCATTTTTTTTAAAAAAAATGATTAGATTAGACCATCTTGAGAAGGAACTGATGCTTAGCAGAGAAAGATGTGTGGGTGCTGTTTTGGGGACTGGTTTCAGGAAGATGGAAGTGCTATTTTCTTCAAGGGCATGTGACAAAGTATGGATCAAAGTTAGAGGGAGAAGAACACTCTTCTCTCCCATCAAGGAAGCCAACATCTCTCTTTCTCATCTCATCTGTTTCAGCTTTAACATTCTTGGTAAGGCTTTTGACACTTACATGGCTAACTTCATCTGCTCTGGGGAAAACATTGAGGTAGGAAGCCAGAGTAGCAAATGTCACGGGTAAACTATGAATCTGTGCCACTAGTGACATCCTTGTGTAGACCTCCTGAGGAGTTGAGGACCTTAAGAGAGGGTATTAGGGTTCTCACTGAGGTGGTATGAAAAAGAGCTTGTTAAAAACATCAGAGTTGGGGCATGAAGTAGGAGTAGAAGAGTATCCATTAAAACAGAGTATTTCCAGGCCACATAGATTGAGAGTACAAGATCAATCCAGCCAAAATCTCAGCACAAATGGGTGAAGGACTCATGAAATCCCTCCCTTACCTGGGGAGTTGTTGACAAGCAGATGTCGATGGCGTCTGTGGAAGGGAAAGTCAGAGAAGAGCAGTTGGGGGATGGGAGAGAAACTAGAAGGGAGGAATCAGGAGTGGGTTTGATCCAAATACATCATATGCACGTTTGAATATTAAATAAACATTAATTAGAATACAGAGTGAGAAGGGCCTTAGAAAGCCCAGAGCCCATCTCCTTCCAGAGTTTAGTGCATAAAGGGTGTGAGAGAGACACAGTTGGCAACTGAGGGGGTCAGGCGAGGCTTTATGTAGAGAAGGCTGGAGATGCCAGCTAATCAGCCTGAGGAGTTAGGTGTCAGCATCCTTCAAGGGATCAGGACTCTGGGAACAATGACATGATTAACATTTTCAAATTCAGAAGAATTCAGTTTCAGTAAATGGTCATTCTTCTTACTTAGAAGAATATATCAGAATATATGATAGGATTTTTAGAGCCCAAATCCACTACTAAATCACCCTTTGGGCTCCTCAGTGGCTTTATTATTGTCATCTATCCTCTGACCAGAATATGTCCTCTAATATGTTAATAAAATCAGTTTCAGTTAAGTTTAAACTTCTTCCTTTGAGCAATTGCTTTTGATGTGACATTTCTCTGGCCCCTACTATTTTAAAAGACATGAGCCTGAAAAAAATAGTTAAATAAAAAAACACAGTTCTTTTGTGTGTGTTGGCACATTTAAGGATCAAAAGTAGGTCACAGGGCTTTTGAAGTAGGTGTCAGAAGTAGGTATATTATAGTCATGTGGGCCATTCTGGAAGATGACAAGCAGCTTAATTTTAATGAACTAGGTTGACCCTAGACTGATCAAAGTTGTAATATCCCATTTCGATTTGTAAATCAAACAGGTAGGTTGGGAGGCAATACAGGGTGTGTGACAACAGAAATTGCCTGGCTTCTGTTCCTATAATGAGATTCAGGATTGTGTGGCATCAAAAATTGCCTGACTTCTGCTTCTGTAATGCATCTGTGGCCTTACCATCTTACTGTCGTTCCATACATAGGAAATACCTCCTAACTACAACCAAGTAGTCCTCTGGAGACATTTTCTGTCTCCTGAGAATCCTTCCAGTTTTATTGTGGGGAGCATTATAATTAGTAACACACAGATCATAACAGTGATCACTCTGTTGGAAAGATATCTATACTCACATGCTTGCTATATAACACTAGTAACGAGAAGCAAGATAAGAAGGCACCATAAAATGTCCAGATGTCTATTTCCAACTGAATAAGGGAAATGGGATATGAACATGCTCTCTCTCTCCCCCTCTCCCTCCCCCCTCTCTGTCTCTCTCTGTTTCTCTGTTTCTCTCAGTCTCTCTCTCTTTCTCCAGCCTTTAAAGAAGAGGGAAATGCAGCCATTTGTAACAACATGAAATAGATGAGCCTATAAAACATCATGCTGTGTCACATCAGTTTAACACAGAAAGGCAAATCTCTTCATATGTAGATATTGAGAAAGCCAGATACATAGGAAGAGTAAGAGGGTTAGCAGTGATTATGGGGTGGCATTAGTCAAAGGTCATGGATTTTCTGCATCTGGGGACCAGGATGTAAGAATGCACACCGTAGAATTGGCCAGGTGAATGGGCACTAAATACTCTTTACCACCATAGAACAGAAGAGGTGTATAGTGATGGGCATGCTAATTGACTGATTTTGTTATTCGCTTTACAGCAGAAACATATATTCAACACTGAGTTGGATACTTGACAGTTGTATAGTTGCCAATTACATATCAACATAGCAGTAAAATGGAAAAGACTATCTTAATAGATTAAACATAGCACTGACAAACATGCGTTTTTTGTCTGTTTTTAGGGCTGTGGCATATTTTTAAAATTAATCAATGTATATTGTGAAACAAATCAGTATTCTGTAGGAAAATGAAGCTAAAGCGCTTCAAACGCCTGATTTCCCGATCAAGATTTTGCCTGAGGCCAACCCTATGTTTCTCTGAAAAGTACTTAGGATCTATGAATTCTCCCTGGAAACTTGACTCTACAAAGAGCTCCATGAAGTGAATTAGGGAAGTCAGACACCACCGGCTGAGCCTGGGCATCCTTGAGCCAGCTGCTCCAGACACAGGGTCATTGAGCGTTCTCTGGTACTTGGGATGTGTATGTGAGAGGAGTCCTTGACCATGCCTGTGGCATTTTGGAGAAATCCATTTAGCAGCTTATATAGAGTTGTACCAAACCTTATCTCCAGGTCACTTATAATCTTGACCTTTAATATGGGTTGGAGTCTAAATTGTCAAGGTGAGAGAGGGTGGGGAGCTTGTGGCACTGATGGGCATCTCTGTTTTGATGTAGTTAGGCTGTTATTACAGGCTGTTGGAAGGGAGGACCAGAGGCCTCTGGCTTAAATGCTGAAGGGAAGTCAGTGATATGGAGAGAGGTAGAGAGGGTGAGGAACAGGGAGATGAGAGCAAGTAGTACCCATAGGTCCGATCCTTCAAGAAGACATTATTAAGGAAATCATGGTGCCTTATGCTGAGTAAAACTTGACCGAAAGATGTTCAAGGATGGAAGACAGCTTTGCTTTCCTATATCTTGAATCACCAATAAGCAAACTTCTTCCTTTATGGAAATCACAAACCAGCTCTATTCTCCACATAGTTCATCTCCGAAGGAGTGTGCTTTATGAATACAAGCTCTTAAAATATAAACTGATGTTTGAGTCAAAAATTGAGGAATTGGCCACTGCTTTATTTCCTCTGTGCTTTTGGAGTTTTGAAGTTTAGGGTTTTCAAACTGCAACTAAGGCTTTTATTTTGTTCCTAGGATATTTACCTCCTGACAGGTGGCTGCTGCCAGGTGAGAGATGGCACTAGACATTGTCATCAGCTGCTCAGCCTTCCTTCTCCCTGGCAGGTGCAGCTAAGCACACAGTCACCGCAGCCTGGATCCTCACTGTGCCTACCCATAAATGAAATACAACGGGCAGCAGAAATGAGCCCTATTACTAAATCACAGGTTCCTACCGCTGAGAGCATGGCTGCAAAACAAGAAAATAACCGCTTGCTAAATGATGCATTATCCATTAGAGATGATGACTCTCCTTTTGTTCTGCGGTGACATTTTACTCAGATCCAAGGCTGTTTTGCTGCAGAAACGTTCTTCATGGCTGTACTCTCCATTATTAGTTTTCCTCACTGGCATTTCTGCAGTTTAGATAAAATACCTTATTAGATATACTAGCCTTTTCTACACTGCTGTTGCAGAAATCCATTTTTGGAAACAGGGTTTACGAAGGAAGGCTGAATAGTATGGATAATCTCTGGCTTAGCTGCCAGGCCCTTCAGGCTCTACCTTAGCTTTGGTCTGAGGTTGTCCTCTGCTCTGTATGACACTTTGGGGTATGGTAGAGGGCTAGCATAATAATCTTACTCAGCTCTTGGTACTGTTATATAAACAAGGAGATCTGCTCAAATGGTAGACTGTTAGTGCATACAGGTAAAAGTTGGGTTTCTTTAATTTTTTATGCTAATATTTCTAAGCCACAGGGTGCTGCCAGACACAAAATAAAAACAGGACAAAATTTTGCTTAGATGCCTTCATCCTAGCATTCCATGTGGGGCAATGGAAGGTAGCAGTTCCTCATGGCTTCTTCTGTCCAGCTTGATGTGTAAAGGGTCATGTGGTCACGGAAAGAGAGAGTCTGTAAAGCTATCTGGGCTATTCTAATTTTGAGCTTGCTCTAGTTTGACTCTGACTCCCATCCTCAATCCTCCGCCTCATGTGCTAATGTGAAAAGGCACAGGGAGCAGTGAGTCCTGACATGTCTGCCCCTGAGGCCGCATCCTGTGCCGCCATGCTCTCTTCCAAGCGTGACAGGATAGCACCCTGTAAAACTCTTCTGGGATGGTGAGAGTGTGTGCCATTGCAGATCGTAAGCATCATTCCCCTTTGTTCCCACCAACCTTTTCAGATCCATACTGCCTTGCCTACTCTGGAAATACCAGTTAATATTTACAAGCATCCTTAAAGACCAGCCATGCTGTCTTAGAGACAGAACCTCAGAGCTCCTGCTGGTGAAATTACACTTCAAAGCATTCTCTCTTTCAGACTTATAAATCCATGTGGTGTCGGAGATGTGGCTTTGAAAATGAAACCCATTTTGAAAGCTGGAAGGAGAATGCAAGTCTGTGTTAGTGGCTCCTCTCAGCAGTCTTGTCTGTCCGTCTTTAGGACTGTCAGTGCTCAGAGGGAAGGGACTATATTCCACTCACCACTCTTTCTCTAGCTGATTTCCAATCAATGTAAGAGAATGCAGGCCTGCAAGCACTGTTGAATAAATGAATGTGACAGCCTGAGGTAGCTTAAATCTAGGAGGCCACAGACATCTCCCGTTGAAGTCTCAAGTTAGCTTAGGTTGATAAAAAAGAATCTCTTTAAATAAAGCTTTGCCAAGGCTGTTTGATCTCTCTCTCTCTCTCTCTCTCTCTCTCTCTCTCTCTCTCTCTCTCTCTCTCTCTCTCTTTCTCTCTCTCTCTCTCACACAGACACACGCACGCACACACACACACAAATACACACACACAAATTTCATGCGTACATTGTTGGTTCAGAATAGTGACTTAATAATCACGCCTTAAATCTTTCAGAAGCATACTCTTGTAAAGTTTTATTTAATAGTCTTCCTAATAACTAGAGGATGGCAATCTTGTTCACACACAAACGCACCACTGATGTCTTGGCTGCCTTACATTCCTTTCTGATGGTTTGCTGATGTTCTCACTGAGAGTAGAACTTCCTGTGCTACAACTCTTGTCTCCGTGGCTAGCAGGAAACACTGCAATGAAGTCAGTCCAGAGGGAGCTAAATTCAGAGAGGGGTGCTAACCTGAGAACTGGCAGCCATTTCAGCTTCACAGGAGGGTGGCGCATGCTTGTGTGGTCTACACGTCTTGAAAGGATTTTGCGCTTGATCAGGAAAGAAACTCTCAAGCCTCTCAAGTTCACATTCCGTGTGCTTCCTCCTAACAGTGTGGCAGAATCCTCCGAATGCTTTCCTCCTACCAGAACGTCATAGCATATCTGCGGTGAATACTTACTGCTGCCAACTTATCCTCACCACAGTAAGGAGAACAAATAGTTTAACTCTGTTTAAACCCAGTTTCAGAGCATCCAAGTGTTCTATGCATAGAAACATGAATGGTCAATTAAGTAAGAGTATTTCCTGACCCTCATTTACACAAAGCTCATATAGGAAAGACATGTAGCCAGTATATTTTAATAGTCTTCAAATATTGTTCTAAATATAGACTTGGGCCCTGGAAGGTGATAATGATCATGGTCGTACCAGCAGCATTAATTTAGTGTTTAATAGCTATTGAGTGCTTAGTAATTTTTAGGCTCTTTGTTAAAGATTTGATTCCCAGATTAAAGGTGGAGAAGCAGAAATTCAGAAAAGTGACAGCTTGTTTATAGCCATACATTAGATGGCTTAACTAGAATATTATGATTCTTATTCCCTTCAGATCAGAAGCTCTCAACTATGACAGTTAATAAAAAATGGAACTGGTGTATAAGAATATATCTGAGAAATATATTTTACTATAGATCCATAGACCATGAGAATTAGAAGTGAGTTAATGGGACCTCTAACAGGCAGTAAGAATGGGTGTGGATCCTAAAGGAAACTATTGCCTATAGGTTGCTGCTTACTGACAACCATCTGTTGACCACAGCTAAAGACCTGGTTCCCAGGAAAACAACAGAGGCAGAAAGCCAAGGGTGCACTGATTGGCAGCTGCCCATGGCTGCATCCTTTAGAGCAGTGGTTCTCAAACTTTCTAAAGTTGCAAACCTTTAACACAGTTCTTCATGTTGTGGTGACCCCCCAACCATAAAATTATTGACTATGATGTTTCGTAATTGTAATTTTGTACTGTTATGAATAGCATTGTGAATATCTGGTATGTAGGGCATATGTTATGTGACCTTAAGGGGTCCCGACCCACAGGTTGAGAACCACTGCCAGAATCTCCTATCCCTCCCCTTGTCAAAGTTATTTTTAAAACCTCAAATAAAGAGCAGGACAGTAGCAGCATGTCCTAGAAACCCCTCCAATGCTTCTGCACTTCTCCTAAGAGTTCCTCTTCTGCTGTTCAATAAACTGCTCTGGCTTACATACTAACCTGCTGTCAGTGGTTCCCATTCATGGGACTTGTGAGACAGTGTACTCTGGTGACTAGTGATTGTCAGGAGCTTTTGCACCAACAGTAGACCTACAGAGTCTGTTCACCAGACCCCACTGCACTCACAGAGATTCCCTGAATCTCAGCCTAGTGGCACAGCTAAGGTCATTATTAATTATTTGTGGAATGAGGCTTATTTAGCTAAATTCTTTTGACAAGCACCAGGAGTTGAAACAAAGAAATCTTGTCCAGTATCTGATAACTTGGAATTCCCCTTTAACAGATCTCATCACTTCTTAGTTTCCATAAATAAGAGATAACACTATTTATTAAATTGCCTTCCTACATTGTCTAAGATGATGGGTGTGGGACGTTACAGTGTTTCCTATATGAATAATACACAGTACTTTATCTCACAGTCAAACTTCAGTTTGAGATGGATAAAGATCTTATTTGTATACAAAACAACCCCCCATAACAAAGCAAATATGGTCTATATTATTTATAGAATCAGATATTCATTATCATCAGAAACATGAGAAAGACTAACATGGTGATTTGAATGCCAACATGTTGACAAGATTAGAATATCAAGTGATAATTGTCTAATATTATATTATTAAAAATGCACAAGTGTTAAAGTCAGCGTATTTATTAAACATCAAAACCAGCAGAGTGAATCTAATGCTCCTATAAAATTGTTAGATTGAACACAAATAGTTCATTTGTCATTACAGGAGGTAGCTACATTTCTACTAACCCTGAAATAAATATCACAGGGCAGAGCAATATTAAATTCCAGACATAATAATCTGCTGTACAAAAATACCTGAGTCCTGAGTAACTGTCTCTTCTTGCAGTGAGCACACACATCATCGTGGATAAGGTGTGTCTGACAGATGGGAAAGCCACCAAGTTATCAGAGAACACTTGCCTGTCTGTCCTCCAACAGGTGAGTCAGCTTCATAGACATTTTCAAATGTCAGCTACAGGATTCTTTTTCATTAGTTGCCACAAAATAGCATTCATTCACTTATTCAAAAAGACCATTTTTTTTTTTTTTGAGTTCCTGCTAGACATCAGGTACCAGGGCAGACTTCAAGGAGTGTCAAAGATAAATTCTAGATCAAATTTTCTTGAAGAGTACATGTGCCCTTTGCAACAGATGTCAATTTCGTTACTGAAGAATGCAGATGCAGGTACACAGGACAAATGAGGAGACAGTTCTCTTTGAGAGGGAAATGTGCACAAATTGAAGATCCCCCTCAGCTTTGGGACATATGGGCACATTGTATCACAGAAGTTAAGGAATCTCTCTCTCTCTCTCTCTCTCTCTCTCTCTCTCTCTCTCTCTCCCATCTCTCTCTAATATTGATGAGTTTTTATTTTTTATTAGATATTTTATGTATTTACATTTCAAATGTTATCCCCTTTCCTAGTTTCCCCTCTGAAAAATCCCCTATCCTCCCCCACTCCCAACCCACCCACTCTCATTCCTGACTCTGGCATTCCCCTATACTGGGGCACAGAACCTTCACAGGATCAATGACCTCTCCTTTCATTGATGGCCGACTAGGCCATCCTCTGCTACATATGCAGCTAGAGCCACAAGTCCTTCGTTGTGTTTTCTTTTATTGGTGGTTTAGTCCCAGGGAGCTCTGGGGTTACTGGTTAGTTCATATTGATGTTCCTCCTATGGGGCTGCAAACCCCTTCAGCTCCTTGTGTACTTTCTTTGGCTCCTTCATTGGGGACCCTGCGCTCTGTCTAATGGATGACTGTGAGCATCCACTTCTGTATTTGTCAGGCACTGGCAGAGCCTCTCAGGAGACGGCTATATCAGGCTCCTGTCAGCAAGCTCTTGTTGGCATATGCAATAGTGTTTGGATTTGGTGGTTGTTTATGGGATGGATCCCCAGGTGGGGCAGTTTCTGAATGGTCCTTTCTTCGGGAATTTTAAAAGTCTTAACTGGACATCTTTGAGGGAAGAAAAGAAATGACAATTGACAAAACTTAGGCTCAGGGACCTCTGAAAAGGTACAGGACTCGCAAGGGCTCTCCCCAAGGATATAAACAAGATTATTTTTTTGGGTATTTGTTGTCCCGTTCCTCTGCTTTACTATATAAGAGCATTTAACATTCACAAATGACCTCTGGAGTGACTCTGGGCTCAATCACATCTTCAGAGCTAACACTTGTATACATGCAGTGGATTGGGAAAAACCCAGTCTTCACTGGGAGTTAAGATTCTTTGTTATTTTGAAATATTTCATATTAGGAAAAGATTTCAATAAACAGATAGAAAAACGAGTGTTTAACAATGTATTGATACACAAAATACAAGTAGCTTGTATTTCTTCATATCATGAAATTTTGTGTTTTGATTTAGATCTTTGATTTATCTAAAATATGTAAACATTTTACAGGTAAACATTAAAATATAGGTGTGTGTGGCAGGTTAAAGGCACGATAGATATCTCTATAGTTAAGTGCACTGGGTGTTCTTCCAGAAGACTTGGGCTCAGTTTCCAGTACCCACTTGGTTATCATCTGTTATCAACAACCCCAGGGGATCTGATGTCACCTTCTGGCCACTGCAGGCACTACACACTCATGGTGCACAGACAGGCAAAAAAGTCCACATACACAAAAATAAACAAATGCAGAAAATTTAAAAAAGAAAATTAAAACAACTAGACTATTAATAAATAAAAATCACCTGGCCCATTATGAAAGCCAGCTCTTAGAGTTGTGAAAGCTGAGAAGTGTGATAATATGTTGTCTACGGGTGGGAGAGTCAGAAGCTAATGCCAAAGGTCCACTCAAGCTTGAAGGCCGGGGAACTAGTGAAACAGTAGTTAGAAATATCCCTATCTGAAGCCCTGGAGCTCCAGTTTCCAAGGGCAGAAGTCAGATGCTCCAGCTGAGGCTAGGAGAGCGAGCAAGTTCGCTGATTTTTCTTCATCTTTTGTTCTACAAAAGTCCTGAGTGAATTGGGTAGCACCATCCTGCACTGGTCAGGGGAGGTAGGTACCTACTTACATGTTGAACTCCTCAGTTAAACTAACCCCACAAAAAAGCTCTTACCATTCGATCTGTGCATCTTTTAACCACACCAGTTAACACAGAAAACTAACCATCACACCAGAGAAATACAATGTTTGTTTGTTTGTTTGTTTTTGTTTTTAAAGGAGAATATATTTAGACCACGACTTCTGGAAATTAACCATCACATGAGCTACATTTCTTGAAAGAGAAACAAGCATACCTTAATTTAAGAGTTCCAAAAGCAACAATGCAAAAAGTCTGTGCTCTTTCCTCATTGCTACAGCTTGTTTGATTTGGTGGCTGTGGCAATGCCATCCGGGGCTGCCCTCCTTCAGATTCCACCCCTTACAGAGCTGAGAAATTCTTTACCTTGAGCATCAGTCAGCCCACTTACTCTGCAATCAGGGAAGACTGAAGCGGAGGTCCGCATTTCTATCTTTGCTCACTATGGACGGCTTAGGATCATATAACCTCTCTCCCTTTGGGAGATAATTTCCTTATTTATTACATGATAATGGTGGCTTTTACCCTCTCTATTTAAAGTATTAATATTTTTACTTTTATGTTTTAAATCAGATTAAAAATTTAACAAATACATAACTGATACAGATCATACATTAATAAAATGTCATGTTATATTTTAATGTATTAATTCGTTATGATGCTTGAATCTAGTAAAACATCATCTGTCTATCTATCCTCTACCTATCATCTATCTATCAATCATCTATCATTTATCAATCTATCTATCATCTATCAATCAATCAATCAATCTATCATTTACCACTTCTCTCTCTCTCTCTCCCCCCCCTCTTTCTCTCATCTCTCTACTGATTTTTCTATTATTATCTATCTACTTTCCTACCTACCTCCTCAACTGTCTATCATTTCTTCTTGGTGAAAAAATTCTAACATGTGCTTTATTAATTTATTTTACTCTCCATGTTTATACTGTATGTCTCTAATTGTATGTGTCTGGTTCTAAGTATCCTATTTGGACTCTTAGACCTTACAGAAACAAGTAATTGGACCACATCCTTGTAGCCTGTTTAGTGTAAGGCGAATGATAAGCTATGCCTTTCTTACAGATTATTCACTTTACTCCAACTCATCTGCTTTCAGCGGTACTAATTTGTTTTAAGTTAGCAATATACCTAACCCAAGTAACAAATCATGGTTGACTCATCTTGACAGTGTTGTTACTCTTCAGTGGATATTTGATTTCTCAACTTTTCTTAATTATTCTACTTTAATAATTGATAAATCATATTAATTTTTATATAACCCATTGGAATCAATAAGGCATAAAAGGTACATGCTGTAAAAGAAGATTTGAGAAGGGGAACTTGAGTCATCATGATCTCGCTTAGCCAACTGCTAACCACTGCTAACCACTGCTAACCACTGCTAACCACTGCTAACCACTGCTAACTTCTGCTATCTCCAAACTTCTTGTGTTGAAAACTTTAAGCCCATATTTACTATACAACACAATTTTCTTTATATACATGTGACTTAAAAGTTTCCAAAATAAAGGCACGGGATAGAGTGTATATATCAGAGTCTCTATGTTGGTTTCCTAGTGTCTTAAACATCACAGTCTCACAGTTCTGGAGGTTGGGTGTCTAAACTGTGTTTTACCAGATAAAACCATAGTGCTGGAAGAGCTGTGTTTCTTTCTGGGGACTCCAGGGAAGATGTTTTTCTGCATTTTCCACTTTTAGAGGTTAGGACACATGCCCCTGTTCCATCTTCAAAGACAGCACCAGTATAATTTCCTGTGACCCTCAGCTCTTTTGACTGATTCAGGACTCCCCTGTCTGTTGTTAAGGATGCTGTGATTCCATTTGATTCCCACGGGTACCGTCCCGCGTCTCAGGATCAGTTAAACTCTACCTTTCTCTTTTGCCCTGCCACTTAGCATATTCACGAATGGCAGAGATTAGGATGAAGAGGACATAATTGGAGAGGTGATGTTATTAGGCCTACTGCAGTGTGGCCCAATGACAGCTGATCTGGTGTGCTCATCCTTTAGACCTGGTTCCACATCTATATTTCATTTCCATTAGCTATTAAAGGGAAAGCAGGCATATTTCAATAATTTTATTAAAAGATTTAGTAGCAAATTCCTTTTATATGAAATAGCCTTCATGACCAAAGTGTTGATGCAGTTCATGTGCAAGGATACAATTCTTCATTCTTCTCTGTATCTATTTCTCTTGCTCTTTAATTCATGACCTGAATGCCATCTCCCCAAAATCCATGTCTATTTAGAACCTTCAAATGAGAGCTAATTTGGAAATATGGCCTCAGCAGATGCAGGCCATTGAGAGACTATTAGCATGGGCTCTAATATAACAACTGGTATTCCAGGATGAAGAGAAACCAAATATCATCAGTGTGATAAGTACATAGGCAAACAGCACCCACTATGTGCTGGGAGGGAGGCCAAGAGAGACTCCTGAATTCTCAGAAGCTAAGTCTCAAAGAACTTGATTTTGGATTTTTAGCCTGCAAGAGTTTAGAAAACATTTTCTTTTATCCATCTAGTTTGTGTGTGTATGTGTGTGTGTGTGTTCATAGCAACCTAAGGAAATGAATAGAGCCACGAAATATTACTGTGCCTACTCAACCATGGCTCTGGACTCTTCTCACACGACTGGCTTTAGCCAACTAATATTCTCAAATATGCTGGGGACAGGCAAAGGAAAAACAGAGTTGAATAGACTTATAGTTTTTGTTGCTCTTGGGTAAGATGTGCCTTGGTTGGCCTAATGAAGGAAGAGAGAGCTAGGAATGTAGCCATGTTACCAGCTTACCCTCAGTGGAATTTCCCAGCAAGTGAATAAATATCACCTTTTGAAATACCTACTGAGCTGGTTCTGCTTAGTCAGTAGATCTGTTTTGTGAGAAGCCAGCTCCATAGGACCCTGTTTGCAAATCTCTGGATTGAATATGTTTTCTGCTCCTGCCCATTTTGGCTTTTCACCCCAAGGAAGATCAGTGTAGCCTAAGCCATACTCTTTTTTAGGACGTCATGTTTTTCAGAGTCTACTTTTTAGACTCACGTTGATTAGATTGGGATCATGAATCATCTATTGTACCCAAATGAATCTATTGTATCCAAATGATCTGACAGACTGAGTCTTGATTTACTCACTCCTAAAATGGGGGAAACAATATCCCAGCCACAGGGGTACTGAGGAAATAGATAAGATGGCCGATCTTTCCTTAGTCCCTACCCTCTCTATCCATATTTCAACCCAGAGGCAGGAAAACACAGGATGCTATGAGTACAGACGTGGCGAAGATTGCGTTTCCTTTCTCCATTTTTATTTCATTTTATTTTTATTTTGTATGTATGGCTATTTTGCCTGCCTGTGTGTTTATGGCCCACATGCATGCCTGATGACCAGGGAGGCCAGAAGAGATATTTGGATTCTCTGAGACTGAAGTTACAGGCAGCTGTGAGCCCCCATGAGGGTACTGGGAATTGAACCCAGGTCGTCTGGAAAATTAACCTGTGCTCTTATCCCCTGAGCCATCTCTTCAGCCCTCTTTTCTCTGTTTTTAAGCACATTATAGACATGACTCAAATCATTTACTGTCACAATAAAATATTTTGTGACACATATATACACGTAAATTTGTGTACATACAAGTACAGATGCATACCTATTCTACATTTTCATGCCTGTAATCTACAATTTTATAGTCAACTCTATTTCAACAACAGTTTTCTGCTGCATAGATTTTTAATAAAGGATAAATCGAGGTAATGCCTGAAGGGTGTCTACTTAACAAAGATCTCTGTTATTCCTAAGAATTATGGTTTCTTAATGTCCATGCTCAGAACTGTGGTGAAAAATAGTTTTGAGGAAGGAGAGTGAGCTTCCTTCACGTGGCCACTAGGTGGCAGTGATGCAACCTATGACTGGGGAACTCAGTGAGCCAGTCCCCTGGGCTGGCAATAGTGGATTAGCCTTGTGCTTTATAGCCTGACTCCTATCAGCATTAAATCTCACTGAAAGAGCAAGGGTCTGGCGTTTTGGTGCAGAATACTAATAATATAAGTGCATCGAAAACCGGAGAACTGGCCGCTCTGGGTCATAACAGCATCATTTTACTGCACGGCCATGTGCAGGCAATTGAAAAGAACCGTACAGAAGAGCAAAGGTTTTCACCATATGGAAATGTAGTCTCTGCGCAGGTGTTTTTCTGTTTCTCGATTTCAGACTTACTACTCGTTGCCAATGACCTGTTAGTGGAGCTGAAAGTGGGGTTTGCACACTTTGTGCAGGGATGTGGATATGAGGGATCCTGTCAAATGCGCATTAGTCCTCTCCTCAGCAAAAGGGGCAGTCTTTCTATTTTAAGCACTGCAGGCAGGCAGGCTTTCTCATCACAACCTGGCTGCTTTCTGCTTCTCGTCTAAGGCTGCCCTGCTGAGTGCAAGGCTTCAGCAACAAAATAATTGGCCAACAGTTTAGCTTGACTGTTTAGCTTGGTGAGTTTAAATTATTGGAGCCCAGGGCACCCGACTGTTACAGAAGCTGGAGTCTCTTTGGGCATGTTTTGTGTGGAATGCCAAGAGGAATCTGTTATCAAATTCATATGGGGAAGGCTGGCGATAGCAGCTGCTGGTTGCTGCTTCTGATGTCTCAAAACCATTAGCTCATTCTTTTATCCAGGTATCCTTTTTTTTTTTTTTTCCATTTTTTATTAGGTACTTAGCTCATTTACATTTCCAATGCTATACCAAAAGTCCCCCATATCCACCCACCCCCGCTTCCCTGCCCACCCACTCCCCCTTTTTGGCCCTGGTGTTCCCCTGTACTGGGGCATATAAAGGATGCTTTAAGAAAGAGCTTTAAGTGTGAGCAACTATCAAACAAACAGCTGTATTCTCTTCCCTGTTCAGAGAAAATGTAGTGACATTTCTTAGGACACCAAGGTCCTTCTGAGAGTAATGTAAGGAATGGTGGCCACACTGACCACTTGTTACATCTGTCTTTGTGTTGCTGGAGAATGGACCACCCCCTGTGTGATCCTAAGAGAAAAGTCATTGTATTACACTCTCAAGCTGCTTCAGCAGGAATTTGCAAAGGGCACAGCAGGGGCAGGCTGTCTCTGTTCTAGGACTCTCCGTGCACAGCAGGAATACTCTAGCACTTTTTCGTGACTTGCTAGCTGAAATCCCCAGGACCTTTGCTGTTCTTTTCTGGCAGGGCTGGTACCTGAACTGGGGGTATTGTGATGAAAGTTAGGGTTAATTGTCAACTTGACAGAATCTAGAAAAACCTAGTAGCTGTCTTTAAGGATGCTTCTGGGAGATTATCTTGATCGAATTTTATAAGAAGATTCATCTAAATTGTGGGTGGTACCATTCTGTGGGCAGAGGCTCTGGACTGTATAAAACAGAGATAGTGGATTGATCACTAGTGTGCATTAGTCATCCTCTGCTTTTGGTAGTGAAAGTGATTTCCATCTGCTTTAAGGTCTGGCATCTTTGGTTTGTCCGCTGTGATGGCTGTTCCTCAGACCATGCCCCCCTCTCTGACTTGCTTTTGTTGAGGCATTGAATCACAGCAACAAGACAAGAAATTGAGATGAGCACTGCACAACACACTGGCTGGGCTCTACGAATGAGCACCTAGAGAGATTCAGGCAGAAAATCTCACCTTGGATGGCACTTAAAAGACTTTTATAGTTACAAGTCCATCTGGATTTATAGGAATTTGATGTCCAAGTTGCCAATGTCCCTCTGTAAGAAGATGAGGGTGGGGGTAGGCTTGTTGTGGTCATGTTTAGAGAATGTGTTTTGCTACATGAACCAAGACTTTGTTTTAAGAAACCTTTTGGTGAGCAACTGAAGGGGTGGCTGAGATCTGTAAAATCAGAAGTTACCTACATGTCGGTACCCCTGAGGCTTATGATCCCGTGAAATCTCAGAGCTGGAAGGCAGCTTATGTATTTCTTCTCGTCATAAAGTACTACATTTCTGAAAGGAGTGGGTACAGACTAACAATGCGGATGCTGGGACATACACCATTCTTAAGTTCTTTTTGAGAAGTTCATGGGAAGGCAAAGTTGTCAAGGAAATAAGCACAGTCACAGAGGGAGCACTTTGGAGTTAGGCAAAGAGGTTTTAGAGTCATGGTGGAGTGTAGGCTGGGATTTGAAAGATGCAAAGGGTTTCAGGAGATAGAGTGGGGCTGGACAAGGCATCCCTTCTATAGGGGAGGTTGGGTATGGAGTGAATAGGTGTGCTGTGGTTTAGGGAATTCAAGGAACAGACACCTGTATCAGTTAACAGGTATGTATCACAAATAGCAAAATGGGGCCTGATGACAGCAGGCCTGACATCTTATTAAGGAACTTGAATTCAATCCTGTAACCTTTAGAAATCCCTGTAAACATGTTGAGCAACAAATTGGAAAGATTTGGCTCTGGTTTTAGATAGGTTCTTTGCCACAGCATTGAAGTAATACCATTTGGCTGCAGAGGTAGAGAGAGAAAGCCTTTTAGAGGTGATTGTCACAACTCAAGGAGAAAGGGCAAGCTCTTAAGTGGAGACATTGGCAGTAGGAATGGGGTTAAAGAAACAGATTGGATTAATGGTTGAGATGCTGTAAGAGTTCTTGGAATCCAGTGGCACTCAGAGCATGAGCTACAGCAATTGCTGTTCTACGTTGTGTTGTAGGGACTGGATTTTTTTTGGAGTCATTGTTGTAAATATGTAGAGCAGTGCATCTGAGAGGAAAACATAATTTGGATTTGGGACTAGCAACAATCAGAGTATTTTCTATCACAGGCAATAAATGCTAGCCATCGACGATGCACAATGAGTTCAGTTTGGGTGCATGTGGGCTTTTAAGTGTCTCTGTAATTTTCCAGCAAATGACTTTGTTTATTTATTGGTCTGTGTATCTGGAACACAGAGGGAAGGTGTCTGACTTGAGTGGTGATCAATACTTATTACCAATGGCAACTGTAGTAAGGCTAATCTCATAGAGCAAATGCTTAAGGACAGTTGTCTCATGAAACATTTAAGGAATGCTTCTGTCATTCTTCAAAGGTTGCAAAGAGAATCTCTTCTATTAGTCCACCCACCCACCATCTATCAGCCTACCATCCACATTCCTATCTATCTATCTAATCTATCTAATCTATCTATCTATCTATCTATCTATCTATCTATCTATCTATCTATCATCATTTATCAATCATCTCTCTCCTTCTTTCCTTCCTTCCTTCCTTCCTTCCTTCCTTCCTTCCTTCCTTCCTTCCTTCCTTCCTCCCTCCCTCCCTCTCTCTCTCTCTCTCTCTCTCTTTCTTTTTTTCTTTCTTTCTTAGATATTTTCCTTATTTACAATTCAAATGCTATCCCGAAAGTTCCCTATACCCTTCCCCTACCCTGCTCCCCTACCCACCCATTCCAACTTCTTGGCCCTGGCTTTCCCCTGTACTGGGGCATATAAAGTTTACAATACCAAGGGGCCTCTCTTCCCAATGATGGCCGACTAGGCCATCTTCTGCTACATATACAGCTAGAGACACGAGCTCTGGGGATACTGGTTAGTTCATATTGTTCCACTTATAGGGTTGCAGACCCCTTCAGTTCTTTGGGTGCTTTCTCTAGCTTCTCCATTGGGGGCCCCGTGTTCCATCCTATAGATGACTATGAGCATCCACTTCTGTATTTGCCAGGCACTGGCATTGCCTCATACAGGACAACTATATCAGGGTACCTTCAGCAATATCTTGCTGGCATATGCAATAATGTCTGGGTTTGGTGGCTGATTATGGGATGGATCTCCGGGTGGGGTAGTCTCTGGATGGTCCATCTTTTCATCTTAGCTCCAAACTTTGTCTCTGTAACTCCTTTCATGGGTATTTTGTTCCCTATTCTAAGGAGGGATGAAGTATCCACACATTGGTCTTCCCTCTTCTTGATTTTCTTGTGTTTTGCGAATTGTGTCTTGGGTATTCTAAGTTTCTGGGCTAATATCCACTTATCAGTGAGTGCATATCTAATGACTTCTTTTGTGATTGGGTTACCTCACTCAGGATGATACCCTCCAGATACATCCATTTGCCCAAGAATTTCATAAATTCGTTGTTTTTAATAGCTGAGTAGTACTCCATTGTGTAAATGTACCACATTTTCTGTATCCATTCTTCTGTTGAGGGGCATCTGTGTTCTTTCCAGCTTCTGGCTATTATAAATAAGGCTGCTATGAACATAGTGGAGCATGTGTCCTTCTTACCGGTTGGAACATCTTCTAGGTAGGGGAGTGGACATAGTACTACTGGAGGATCCCGCAATACCTCTCCTGGGCATATATCCAGAAGATGTCCCAACCGGTAAGAAGAACACATGCTCCACTATGTTCATAGCAGCCTTATTTATAATAGCCAGAAGCTGGAAAGAACCCAGATGCCCCTCAACAGAGGAATGGATACAGAAAATGTGGTACATTTACACAATGGAGTACTACTCAGCTATTAAAAACAACGAATTTATGAAATTCTTGGGCAAATGGATGTATCTGGAGGGTATCATCCTGAGAGAGGTAACCCAATCACAAAAGAACTCAAATGATATGTACTCACTGATAAGTGGATATTAGTCCAGAAACTTAGAATACCCAAGATATAAGATACAGTTTGAGAAACACATGAAACTCAAGAAGAACGAAGACCAAAGTGTGGACACTTTGCCACTTCTTAGAATTGGGAACACAACACCTATGGAAGGAGATACAGAGACAAATTTTGGAGCTGAGACAAAAAGATGGACCATCTAGAGACTGCCATATCCAGGGATCCATCCCATAATCAGCCTCCAAACGCTGACACCATTGCATACACTAGCAAGATTTTGCTGAAAGGACCCTGATATAGCTGTCTCTTGTGAGACTATACCCAGCCCTAGCAAACACAGAAGTGGATGCTCACAGTCAGCTATTGGATGGATCACAGGTCCCCCAATGGAGGAGCTAGAGAAAGTACCCAAGGAGCTAAAGGGATCTGCAACCCTAGAGGTGGAACAACAATATGAACAAACCAGTACCCTGGAGCTCTTGACTCTAGCTACATATGTATCAAAAGATGGCCTAGTTGGCCATCACTGGAAAGAGAGGCCTATTGGACATGCAAACTTTATATGCCCCAGTACAGGGGAACACCAGGGCCAAAAAGTGGGAGTGGGTGGGTAGGGGAGTGGGAGGGAGGGTCTGGGGGACTTTTGGGATAGCATTGGAAATGTAAATGAGGAAAATACCTAATAAAATATTTAAATAAATGAATGAATGAATGAATGAATGAATGAATAAATAAATAAATGAATAAGGCTGCTATGAACATAGTAGAGCAGGTGTTCTTATTACCAGTTGGAACATCTTCTGGGTATATGCCCAGGAGAGGTATTGCTGGATCTTCCCGTAGTACTATGTCCAATTTTCTCAGGAACTGCCAGACTGACTTCCAGAGTGGTTGTATAAGCTTACAATCCCACCAGCAATGGAGGAGTGTTCCTCTTTCCCCACATCCTCGCCAGCATCTGCTGTCACCTGAATTTTTTACCTTAGCCATTCTGACTGGTGTGAGGTGGAATCTCAAGGCTGTTTTGATTTGCATTTCCCTGATGATTAAGCATATTGAACATTTTTTCAGGTGCTTCTCAGCCATTCAGTATTCCTCAGTTGAGAATTCATTGTTTAGCTCTGTACCCTAGTTTTTAATGGGGTCATTTGAATTTCTGGAGTCCAGCTTCTTGAGCTCTTTG
This sequence comes from Mus musculus, assembly GCF_000001635.26. Taxonomy (NCBI): domain Eukaryota; kingdom Metazoa; phylum Chordata; class Mammalia; order Rodentia; family Muridae; genus Mus; species Mus musculus. The sequence goes on from NC_000068.7 coordinate 107,089,129, forward strand.
TATATATTGGATATTAGTCCCCTGTCTGATTTAGAATTGGTAAAAATCCTTTCCCAATCTGTTGGTGGCCTTTTTGTCTTATTGACAATGCCTTTTGCTTTACAGAAGCTTTGCAATTTTATGATGTCCCATTTGTCAATTCTTGATCATACAGCACAAGCCATTGCTGTTCTGTTTAGGAATTTTCCCCCTGTGCCCATATCTTCTATGCTTTCCCCCACTTTCTCCTCTATTAATTTCAGTGTCTCTGGTTTTCTGTGGAGGTCTTTGATCCACTTAGACTTGAGCTTTGTACAAGGAGATAGAATGGATCAATTCTCATTCTTCTACATGATAGCTGCCAGTTGTGCCAGCACCATTTGTTGAAAATGCTGTCTTTTTTCCACTGGATGGTTTTAGCTCCCTTGTCAAAGATCAGGTGCCCATAGGTGTGTGGGTTCATTTCTGGGTCTTCAATTCTATTCCATTGATCTACCTGTCTGTCGCTGTACCAGTACCATGAAGTTTTAAATACAATTGCTCCTTAGTACAGCTTAATGTCAGGCATAGTGATTCCACTGGAGGTTCTTTTATTGTTGAGAATAGTTTTTGCTATCATAGGTTTTTTTATTATTCCAGAAGAATTTGCAAATTGACCTTTCTAACTCAGTGAAGAATTGATTTGGAATTTTGATGGGGATTGCATTGAATCTTTAGATTGCTTTCAGCAGGATAGCCATTTTGACTATATTAATCCTGCCAATCCATGAGTATGGGAGATCTTTTCATCTTCTGAGATTTTCTTCAATTTCTTTCTTCAGAGACTTGAAGTTCTTATCATACAGATCTTTCACTTCCTTAGTTAGAGTCACACCAACGTATTTTATATTATTTGTGACTATTGTGAAGGGTGTTGTTTCCCTAATTTCTTTCTCAGTCTGTTTATCCTTTGTGTAGAGAAAGGCCATTGATTTGTTTGAGTTAATTTTATATCTAGCTACTGCACTGAAGCTGTTTATCAGGTTTAGGAGTTCTCTGGTGGAATTTTTAGGGTCACTTATATATACTATCATATCATCTGCAAATAGTGATATTTTGACTTCTTCCTTTCCAATTTGTAGCTCCTTGATCTCCTTTTGTTGTGGAAGTGCTCTGGCTAGGACTTCAAGTACTATGATGAATAGGTAGGGAGAAAGTGGGCAGCCTTGTCTAGTCCCTGATTTTAGTGGGATTGCTTCAAGTTTCTCTCCATTTAGTTTGATGTTGGCTACTGGTTTGCTGTAGATTGCTTTTACTATGTTTAGGTAGGGGCCTTGAATTCCTGAACTTTCTAAGACTTTTATCATGCAGGGGTGTTGGATTTTGTCAAATTCTTTCTCAGCATCTACCGAGATGATCATGTGGTTATTGTCTTTGAGTTTGTTTATATGGTGGATTACATTGATGAATTTCTGTATATTAAACCATCCCTGTATCCCTGGGATGATGCCTACTTGATCATGATGGATGATCGTTTTTATGTGTTCTTGGATTCGGTTTGTGAGGATTTTTTTGAGTATTTTTGCATCGATATTCATAAGGGAAATTGGTCTGAAGTTCTCTTTCTTTGTTGGATCTTTGTGTGGTTTAGATATCAGAGTAATTGTGGCTTCATAGAATTAATTGGGTAGAGTGCCTTCTGTTTTTATTTTGTGGAATAGTTTGAGAAGAGTTGGAATTAGGTCTTCTTTGAAGGTCTGATAGAACTCTGCACTAAACCCATCTGGTCCTGGGCTTTTTATGGTTGGGAGACTATTGATGACTGCTTCTATTTCTTTAGGGGACATGGGACTCTTTAGATCATTAATCTGATCCTGATTTATCTTTGGTACCTGGTATCTGTCTAGGAAATTGTCTACTTCATCCAGTTTTTCTAGTTCTGTTGAGTATAGCCTTTTGTAGTAGAAGCTGATGATGTTTTGGATTTCCCCAGGTTCTGTTGTTATGTCTCCTTTTTAATTTTTGATTTTGTTAATTAGGATACTTTCCCTGTGCCCTTTAGTTAGTCTGGGTAAGGGTTTATCTATCTTGTTGATTGTCTCAAAGAACCAGCTCCTGGTTTCATTGATTCTTTGAATAGTTCTTTTTGTTTCCACTTGGTTGTTTTTCAGCCCTGAGTTTGATTATTTCCTGCCAGTCTATTCCTCTTGGATGAATTTGCTTCCTTTAGTTCTAGAGCTTCTAGGTGTACTGTCAGGCTGCTAGTGTATGCTCTTTCGTTTCTTTTTGGAGGCACTCAGGGCTATGAGTTTTCCTTTTAGGACTTTTAGGATAAAATGTTCTGTAGATACCTATTAAATCCATTTGCTTGATAACTTCTGTTAGTGTCCATGTGTCTCTGTTTTAGTTTCTGTTTTCAGTATCTGTCTATTGGTGAGAGTGGGGTGTTGAAGTCTCCCATTATTATTGTGTGAGGTGTACTGTGTGCTTTGAGCTTTACTAAAGTTTCTTTAATGAATGTGCCTGCCTTTATATTTGGAGCATAGATATTCAGAATTGAGAGTTCATCTTGGTAGATTTTACCTTTGATGGTTATGAAGTGCCCTTCCTTGCCTTTTTTGATAACTTTGGGTTGGAAGTCAATTTTATTCGATATTAGAATGGCTACTCCAGCTTGTTTCTTTGGACCATTTGCTTGGAAAATTGTTTCCAGCCTTTCACTCTGAGGTAGTGTCTTTTTCCCTGAGGTGGGTTTCCTGTAAGCAGCAAATGTTGGGTTCTGTTTGTGTAGCCAGTCTATGAGTCTATGTCTTTTTATTGGGAATTGAGTCCATTGATGTTAAGAGAAATTAAAGAAAAGTAATTGTTGCTTCCTGTTATTTTTGTTATTAAAGTTAGTATTCTGTTTTGTGGCTGTCCTCTTTTAGGTTTGTTGAAGGATTACTTTCTTGCTTTTTCTAGGGTGTAGTTTCCATCCTGTGTTGGTGTTTTTCCTTTATTATCCTTTGAAGGGCTGGATTCGTGGAAAGATAATGTGTAAATTTGGTTTTGTCATGAAATACTTTGGTTTCTTCATCTGTGGTAATTGAGAGTTTGGCTGGGTATAGTAGCCTGGGCTGGCATTTGTGTTCTCTTAGTGTCTGTATAACATCTGTCCAGGCTCCTCTGGCTTTCATAGTCTCTGGTGAAAAGTCTGGTGTAATTCTGATAGGTCTGCCTTTATATGTTACTTGACCTTTCTCCCTTACTGCTTTTAATATTCTATCTTTATTTAGTGCATTTATTGTTCTGATTATTATGTGTCGGGAGGAATTTCTTTTCTGGTCCAGTCTATTTGGAGTTCTGTAGGCTTCTAGTATGTTCATGGGCATGTGTTTCTTTAGGTTTGGGAAGTTTTCTTCTATAATTTTGTTGAAGATATTTGCTGGCCCTTTAAGTTGAAATTCTTCATTCTTATCTACTCCTATTATCCGTAGGTTTGGTCAGAGTATTCTCTGCAGGCAAGCTCTCCTCTTGCAGGGAAGGTGCACAGAGGTCTGGGGTTCAGACCTGCCTCCTGGCTGAAGATGAAGGCCTGAAACAGGGCCTGTTCCAGAAGATGTGTTGCCTCTGCAGTCTGCACCACTCACCTGCACAGACTGGTCTTCTAGGGACATGGGACACAAGATGGCTCTCTCACCTGCTCTGGCTGTCAGAGCCCTTCCGGGCAGGCACCTCTCCTCTGGTGGGGAAAGTGCCTGGATGTCTGGAGCCCTAAATAGGGTCTGTCCCAGAAGTTGTGTCGCTTCTGCCGTCAGCTTACTCACCCTTCTCTCACTCTGTGAGCTGACATGCACAGACTTGTCTCTGAGGGACCTGGGACCCAAGATGACTCTCTCACCTGCTCCCACAGTTAGAGCCCTCTCAGGTAGACACCTCTCCTCTGGCAGGGAAGGTGCCTGGATGTCTGGAGCCCTAAACGGGTTCTGTCCCAGAAGCTGTGTTGCTTCTGCAGTCTGCTCGCTCACCCTTCTCAGTCCTCTCCTTTTCTTTCTATTACCATTGTCTGTCTGCCTTTTTAAATTTACTTCTTGATGTGAAAAAATACTCAGATAATAGCAACTTAAGGGGTAAAGTTTATTTTAGCTCACAGTTCAAGGGTACAGTTAGTTTGACATGGCAGAGAATTCCTGGTCATAGGAGGTTGAGTCTGTCAAACTGCATCTATAGTCGAGGAGGACAGAACTTGAGCAGGCAGGCTCAAATTCTGTTTTATGCAGCCAAGAACTCAAACCCATTGGATTGTCTTGCTCACATTTACAGTAGATTATCCCATGCCAATTAACTCAGTCTAGAAAATCCCTCACAGACATGCCCAGAGACTTCTCCCCTAGATGATTCTAGATCCTGTCAAAGTGAAATTAAATATTATCCATTTCTTGACAAACCTCTTCTCTAGTGCTGGGTATCAAATATGGTCCTTATGTCAAGAGACAGTTTGCCATTGAGCCATGAATCTTGTCCATCAGTCTTTTAAAAAATTCTGTTCATGGGAGAAAGACCTTGAACTTAAGATCTTCCTCCCACACCTCTAATGCTGGAAGTAAGAGTATATTCCATCATGCCTTGTTTCTAGAGATGTGAATTCTAGGCAAACACTCTACCAACTGTACTACAGCCCTGCTAATATTTTGCTATCCTATGTTCATAAACAATTATATTTTGAGTTTTGATTACTTTGATTACATTTCTTTAGATTCAATACAATTTTATTAAGCTATGGAGTTTGTATTGCTAAGGCTGTTCTCTGCTAGCTAAACCAATGAAAAACCTTTGTTACAGTGGTCAGGGTTAGTTGGATGTTTATGGGTTAATAGTTTCTTGTTCAAAGAATTTAAATAAAGGTTCATTTAGTTCTGCAAAGGTAGCAAGGAAACTTTATTTGACAGAAATGGATAGCATACAGTAGAAAACACTACAGTGTCAAGCCAGGTAGATACAAAGGAGATAAGCCCTGACTTGGGATAGGGAAATTCAACATAACTGGAACTGTGTGAGAAAAATCCTATAAATCCATTCTTTCATATCTATGGGGAGTTCTACAAGTTCCACATCTGTCCCCCAAACCTGTGGCTATGCTATAGATCTGCTCTTCTAAAGTTCATGTGTTAAAAATGTAACTTCCATGTGTCCCTCTCATACTTTATTGCCCTTCCATCAGCTGCCATAGGATAGCACAGACACCAACACTCCCTTTAGAACCATGATCTAGATGAACCTCTGTTCTTTATAAATTCCCCAGTCTCAGGTATTTTGTTATAGTAGAATGCATACTGAAAGGCTCTATTAAAACAAACCCTCATCAGCTACCTCAGTACATCACTAGGCACTTATAATCAAACCAACATCCCAGCTGATCAAAGCCATTCAAAGATAATGTCTTTGACAGCTTTGCATCCAAGGACTTGGAAGATTATTTTATTTAGCATTCACCTTTCTCACAGGAGTGACATTTATTGTCAGGATTGCCACATGACAATGATACAGCAAATATATCGATAGCAGTACATGTTCTATGCTTGATTTAATTTCCTTTGGTATCCTTTCCAAATGCTTGGGAGCAGGGGAGGGAGACACAATAAATTCAAGCCAATCATTTTTCTTGGAGGTGATACTGAAATGCATACAAAACCATAAGATTGCTGCCAAATCTTGTAAGTTAGAATAAAACTAGCAATTTTAAGATAGGATTAAAATGATGAGGCCAAAGGAAGCATTATGCCAAAGACTTTCAACACATCAGTATAAAAAGTAAAACGTGGATTTAGTAGATGAAGACATGACAGGTGTTACTGTTAGCTTCACAAACTGATATCTTTAGAGACACAGATAGCTAGCTAGGAATGAGTGTTTGCCTGGCATGCATGAAGCCCTATGTTTTATGTTTAGCATAATAATAACAACAGTAATATAACATCAACATCAATAACAACATGTGTATTATAAAATTCAAGTCATTATTGACTATATAGCAAGTTTGGAGTCAGATTAGAAAATATAATACTTCATCTTAAAACAAACAAAACAAAACAAAACAAAACAAAACAAAACAAACAAAACCCAAATCCCGCATAGCAGGCTGGTGCTGTCTAAATTGAGAATGGTCCTTAACTCCCAATTTTGGGAAATATCTGAGTAATATTAAACAGGTCTATTTACTATAAAACCCTGACTAAGCCAAGGGAGGTGCACCATTAGAAGTAGAACATTGTTTTCCAAACCTAATCGTAACCAATTCTTCCCATTGAGAAAATGGAACCATTCTGATGTGCTCATCATTCAGTGAATAGATAAAGAAAATTTGGTTATACACACTGTAATTATTTTTTTTGTTCAGTGGTTAAAATAGAAACCATAAAACTAGCAGTAAAATAGATGGAATTGGAGAACTTTATCAAGTGTGATAACTCAGGTTCAGGAAAGGCACCTTATGTTTATTCTCATATGTGGATTACAGTTTGGATCTTTAGATTTGTGTCTTTAATATGGTAGAGCATGTGTCCTTGTTATATGTTGGAGTACCTTTGCATATATGCCCAGTAGTGGTATAGCTGGGTCTTTAGGCAGTTCTATTTCCAATTATCTGAGGAACTGCCAGACAGATTTCCAGAGTTGTTGTACCAGTTTGCAATCCCTCCAGCAATGGAAGAGTGTTCCTCTTTTTCCACATCCTTGCCAGAATCTGCTGTCACCTGAGTTCTTGATCTTAGCCATTCTGAGTGATGTGAGGTGAAATCTCAGCTGACCCAGCTTTTCTAAATGATAGTTGTGTAGGGCTGGCTATTTCTTGAACCTCTGTGGGTCTGTTTTCTCCCATCACTCCCTGTTCCCCATGAAACACAACAAATCATAAAGTAAAATATCCTAATGACCAAAGCTCATCATCTCCAATGCCGTTTTGATCTCTCCTAAACTATGTAGTGGTCCCAGTTCAGAATTAGCATCAGAACTGTACACTAAAGTATACAGTACACTAAAATATACAGTATACTACAGTATACACTACACTGTAGTATACTACAGTATACAGTACACTATACACTATACTATACACTACATTATACAGTATAGTATATACTATATTATACACTGCACTACTCTATACACTATATTACACTATACACTAAACTATATAAATTGCACTACTCTATACTACACTATCAGTATATACTATATTATACACTAAACTACTCTATATACTACATTACACTATATACTACACTATACTATTCATTATCCTATATACTACACTACACTATACTATACTAATCTACTGTATACTATACTACAGTATACTATACTAAAATGCATAACACTACTCTACTCTACACTACTCTATTCTATTCTATACTACACTACACTACATTATATTATGCTATACTATTCTACTGTATACTACACCACACTATACTATACTACAGTACATAACACTACTCTACTCTACTCTATTCTATACTACACTACACTACACCATAGTATACTACACCACACTATACTATACTACAGTACACAACACTACACTCTACTACATGACACTATACTATGAAGATGGAGAAAGGAAACTGTGAGAGTAGAAATGTTAAGCAGGGATGTGGTAGGGGATGAAGAACAGAATGAGAAAGGTGAACCAAAATGAAGACTGAATAGAAACCCAAATGGTAACCTAATAATTTGTAAATTATTTATTTAATTTTTTGATGGAGAAATCCTGCATGGCTGATGAGTGCTGTCCTTAAACCCAAGGGTTATTAAACAAAAGTTCCAATGCCAGGTGGGGGGCACTTCCTTGAGTTGTTGACCAGTGAAACCCAAGAGGACCCAGACAATATAGGCTCTTGACATCCTTCTCCATTTCCTATGAGACCTAGATAATGAGGCCCTATTGCTGTAGACAGTACATACCTTGGCTGTGTGATCTAGGAAACTGAAACTGAAACTGAGCTAGAAATGTCTTTCCTGCTCTCCAATTCTCAGAAGGTGTTGTGTAGACTGCTGGGATAGAAAAGGAATCAGTGGTCTTAAACTGCTGTGAACTTTAGGAATTTTAACAATAAGTGACCACTGGAATAATAGTAGCAAGAATGCTATGAGGGTAATCTACCATGCTGACCGAGTTTGAACTTGCTCTGCTGCCTATGACTCTGTTCTAAGTCCCAGAGAAGAGTCATCTGCTCACACTGGGACTCTCTAGTCTTGTCTGTCCAAAGGTGGAAACCTGCTGTCTGGAAACTCACCTGTACACTTGGGGAAAGCCTGGTTAGGGACATAGGAAGAGTCAGTCTCAGACCTTCCCAGTGGCTTGGTAGAGAAGAACACCTGGCACATGGCCTGATGATGAACTTCCTCCACCCCTGCCTGAACCTGAGATTCCCTCCATAGCAGGGAATTCAATCTTGGTACTGTAATCCCAGTAAAAAAAAAAAAAAAAAAAAAAACTCATGGTGGAGGAGGTCTTTGGCCCTAGCTAAATGGGCATATCTCCAAATTGTCTTCTAAATGTTTATGTCTATACCCGTAGACAAAAAAAAAAAACCCTTCATCTGAGAAGGGTCTCTATACAGTGAATGACAATCAATGCAGAGACTGCTTAGGTGCTAAGAATAAGTGAAAGTTGATTGGTTAACCCTAAAGGGGACATTTATTTATACTACTTTCCTGAAGCTCAGGGAAATCACTGAAAAGGATCCAGAAGATAAGACAAAGATTGGTGAGATGCTATTTTCAACACACTATGTAGTCATTGTAGCCATGATCCTGTAGCAGCTGAAGTTGCCTTCACTGAGCCTGCAAAGACTGGTCTTGTGCTCAGTCATGGAACGAGGAGAAGCTGATGGGGTCAAACTCTCCTTTATGAACTGCTAGACATTGACAGATTCTCGGGGAAGCAGATGTCTTTAGTGGTGCACCTGTAGAGAATCTTAGCAGGTGCCAAGGGATAGTTTTAATTCCATGATCACACAGACAGCACTGGTTAAACTCAGTGGGTCACAATAAAAAGCAAAATGGCACAAATGCGAGGCAGGGACTTGCCAGGAAGAGCAAGGATTGCTAGGGGTGGGAGAGAGATCGAAAAGGAGAGGGAGAGAAGAAACAGTATGCATTGTAGAAATGTTTGACACATTATGGGAAATGGTCATCTAAGATGTTTGAGCTGACTCGAGTCCAACTGTAATGGATAGATAGATTTGCACGCTAGCATGTGCTTGCTTAGCATTCTCCTCCCTCTAAAGTATAATGTATCAATAAAAACAAGACACAACCCTATGCATTTTATATTGATTAGGGTATTTCGTTCCTGAACACGTGATGTGAGCTATGTTCTAGGCATGCCATTATAGTCGTTTTATTTATCCTATTTTGTTAATGAGGAAACCTCCCCTGGGGGAGAATTTTAATATAACAGAACTTGCATGGGTCCAATTGGCAGAAATAGAATCCACGTAAGTATACCCTCTACCTAAGGCCATATCCTCCTCTACCACATCTGAACAAATGCTTTTCATGTTGGCTACCACACTCAGCCACTCTAAAGAAATAAAATTGGTAAAAGTACTTCAGGTGACTGTGAGGAAATGCCCATCAGATAATGAGAGCAGGGTGGATGGTAATTATACCCGTGCTTAGTCTTCAGGTCACTATCAGACTGCAGAGGTAAAGGCTTCAGACGTCTGCAAAACTACTTCTATTCAAGATGTGTAAAAGAATGCAAGAAAAAAATATTGGAGTGTGAATCAAAAAGAGCAGCAGCTTCTAAGAGGCAAGTTCCTTAGACTGCAGGAATCCTTAGCATATTAACTAGCAGCTAATATTTTGGCCTTTTGTTTTTCACACTGTTTTCTGTAGAAAGGGAAAATCATCCTGACTTTTTCTCTAGGAGGGGAGGGTGCAATCTTTATTATACAGTACCTCTTCTAATTGGCAACACTGTCCCCACTCCCCGAATTTAGAGGTCTATGTCCACATTGACTCTGTAAACAATGTTAAGATACTGGAGTAGTTATGAGGACGAAAGAGTTCTAAGTGTACTTTGGGCTATAATGAAAAAGGTTTTGGAATACAAGCCAAAATATTGTAGTTTCTTGATAGATACATACTTTGAAGTTATCAGAAATAATATTCTAGAGGGATGCATGTCCATGAGAAAGTTACTACATTTTATGCATTTTGTATATAGAACACACACTCAAGATTCTAGAAATGCATCTGAGTATCAAAAACATTCTGAAAAAAAAATACATCAGCACTGAACATGTATAGACTTTTTTTTGTCATTCCAAAACAATAAGATATAACAATGACTTAAATAGCATTTATGTTGGACTAGGCATTATAGATAATCTAGAGGTGATTTAAATACATGAGAGGGGCCTTTGCTGTATAAGAAAACAAGCCAGTGAGCAGTATCTGGTTCAAGCTTTTGCCTTGAGTTTCTACCTTGACATTTCTCCAAGTTAGATTGTAAAGTGAAATGAACTCTCCTTCCCCAAACTGCTTTTGTTCATGGTGTTTAGCACAGTAACAGAAAGAAAACTAGGGCACAATCCCTCATGTGAACCAGGAAGAAGAGCATAGATAATACATAAGATTTAATATTGAATCCCATATTTAATATCAACTTTTCTCTAGAGGAGTATTCTCCAATAGATCTTTACATGGTGACAGAAGTGTTCTTGGCATTTGTTACCTGAGACAGTCATCTCTATGACACATGGCTATTACAGACTTAAAATGTGCTTGGTATGATGGAAGCACTGGATTATTAATTGAATGTCATTAGTTAACTCATCTTTAAATAGCTGTGTATCGTGAAATGCTACCTCATTGGTTTGTGCATCTCTAAAGGATGAAAAATACTTACTATTAATATTTCTGTGTAATTGTATTTTCTAAAATGCCTGAAAAATCTAAATATTTTCTAAACATAAAAATTTCAGTCTACCAAAATAAATTTTCCAATGAAGACAGGAAGAGAAAATTTACAAAGTTAGTGGCGTAGAGTTAGTAAATTGTAATGACAAAGGACTGGGGAATATTTGAGGCTTTTCATAAACAAACATACACACAAAAAGCAGAAACCCAATTTTTGTTCTTCTCTGAATTCTGAGCAGATGAAGAAACCAGAGAAAGATCAAGTAAATGGAGGTGAAATATTATTTTTACTTCGGATAAGGTTGTTATTTGGATAGCTGGACTTTGTATCTATGTGTTATGGACTTATTAACAAGACGCATCTGGGAAAGGAGAGTTTACTACACAGCGACAGACATCCTTGGTACTGAAGATCCAACCCTTAAGAGGAGAAGGCTTTACAGTTGTGTTGAATTCTTTATCAATTTTTAAGTTGTGGGTCATGACCCCTTTGGGAGTTGAACAACCTAAGACAATCAGAAAACACAAATATTTATATTATGATTCATAACAGTAGCAAACTTATAGTTATGATGTAACAATGAAAATAATTGTATGGTTGGGGGTCACCACAGCATGAGAAACTGTACCAAATGGTCAGAGCATTAGGAAGGTTGGAGAGAATGTATATTACCTCACGTGTGACAGCCAGCAATAAAGCCACCAAGCACAGTGCAACGGATGGGAAGAAAGATGCTGTTTTCTTCCTTAGTGGATAAGAAATGTACAAAAGGATCAGACAAGATTCTTCTATTAGCTTTTTACTACAGTAAAAAAAACTTGTCTTAGTTTGGTTTCTTTTTTTTTTTTTTTGTTTTTTTTTTGTTTTTTTTTTGTTTTTTTTTTTCCATTTTTTATTAGGTATTTAACTCATTTACATTTCCAATGCTATACCAAAAGTCCCCCATATCCACCCACCCCCACTCCCCTGCCCACCCACTCCCCCTTTTTGGCCCTGGAATTCCCCTGTACTGGGGCATATAAAGTTTGCAAGTCCAATGGGCCTCTCTTTCCAGTGATGGCCGACTAGGCCATCTTTTGATATATATGCAGCTAGAGTCAAGAGCTCCGGGGTACTGGTTAGCTCATAATGTTGTTCCACCTATAGGGTTGCAGATCCCTTTAGCTCCTTGGCTACTTTCTCTAGCTCCTCCATTGGGAGCCCTATGATCCATCCATTAGCTGACTGTGAGCATCCACTTCTGTGTTTGCTGGGCCCCGGCATAGTCTCACAAGAGACAGCTACATCTGCATCCTTTCAATAAAATCTTGCTAGTGTATGCAATGGTGTCAGCGTTTGGATGCTGATTATGGGGTGGATCCCTGGCTATGGCAGTCTCTACATGGTCCATCCTTTCATCTCAGCTCCAAACTCCGTCTCTGTAACTCCTTCCATGGGTGTTTTGTTCCCAAATCTAAGGAGGGGCATAGTGTCCACACTTCAGTCTTCATTCTCCTTGAGTTTCATGTGTTTAGCAAATTATATCTTATATCTTGGGTATCCTAGGTTTGGGGCTAATATCCACTTATCAGTGAATACATATTGTGTGAGTTTCTTTGTGAATGTGTTACCTCACTCAGGATGATGCCCTCCAGGTCCATCCATTTGGCTAGGAATTTCATAAATTCATTCTTTTTAATAGCTGAGTAGTACTCCATTGTGTAGATGTACCACATTTTCTGTATCCATTCCTCTGTTGAGGGGCATCTAGGTTCTTTCCAGCTTCTGGCTATTATAAATAAGGCTGCTATGAACATAGTGGAGCATGTGTCCTTCTTACCTGTTGGGGCATCTTCTGGATATATGCCCAGGAGAGGTATTGCTGGATCCTCCGGTAGTACTATGTCCAGTTTTCTGAGGAACCGCCAGACTGATTTCCAGAGTGGTTGTACAAGCCTGCACTCCCACCAACAATGGAGGAGTGTTCCTCTTTCTCCACATCCTCGCCAGCATCTGCTGTCACCTGAATTTTTGATCTTAGCCATTCTGACTGGTGTGAGGTGGAATCTCAGGGTTGTTTTGATTTGCATTTCCCTGATGATTAAGGATGTTGAACATTTTTTCAAGTGCTTCTCTGCCATTCGGTATTCCTCAGGTGAGAATTCTTTGTTCAGTTCTGAGCCCCATTTTTTAATGGGGTTATTTGATTTTCTGAAGTCCACCTTCTTGAGTTCTTTATATATGTTGGATATTAGTCCCCTATCTGATTTAGGATAGGTAAAGATCCTTTCCCAATCTGTTGGTGGTCTTTTTGTCTTATTGACGGTGTCTTTTGCCTTGCAGAAACTTTGGAGTTTCATTAGGTCCCATTTGTCGATTCTCGATCTTACAGCACAAGCCATTGCTGTTCTGTTCAGGAATTTTTCCCCTGTGCCCATATCTTCAAGGCTTTTCCCCACTTTCTCCTCTATAAGTTTCAGTGTCTCTGGTTTTATGTGAAGTTCCTTGATCCACTTAGATTTGACCTTAGTACAAGGAGATAAGTATGGATCGATTCGCATTCTTCTACACGATAACAACCAGTTGTGCCAGCACCAATTGTTGAAAATGCTGTCTTTCTTCCACTGGATGGTTTTAGCTCCCTTGTCGAAGATCAAGTGACCATAGGTGTGTGGGTTCATTTCTGGATCTTCAATTCTATTCCATTGGTCTACTTGTCTGTCTCTATACCAGTACCATGCAGTTTTTATCACAATTGCTCTGTAGTAAAGCTTTAGGTCTGGCATGGTGATTCCGCCAGAAGTTCTTTTATCCTTGAGAAGACTTTTTGCTATCCTAGGTTTTTTGTTATTCCAGACAAATTTGCAAATTGCTCCTTCCAATTCGTTGAAGAATTGAGTTGGAATTTTGATGGGGATTGCATTGAATCTGTAGATTGCTTTTGGCAAGATAGCCATTTTTACAATGTTGATCCTGCCAATCCATGAGCATAGGAGATCTTTCCATCTTCTGAGATCTTCTTTAATTTCTTTCTTCAGAGATTTGAAGTTTTTATCATACAGATCTTTCACCTCCTTAGTTAGAGTCACGCCAAGATATTTTATATTATTTGTGACTATTGAGAAGGGTGTTGTTTCCCTAATTTCTTTCTCAGCCTGTTTATTCTTTGTATAGAGAAAGGCCATTGACTTGTTTGAGTTTATTTTATATCCAGCTACTTCACCGAAGCTGTTTATCAGGTTTAGGAGTTCTCTGGTAGAATTTTTAGGGTCACTTATATATACTATCATATCATCTGCAAAAAGTGATATTTTGACTTCCTCTTTTCCAATTTGTATCCCCTTGATCTCCTTTTGTTGTCGAATTGCTCTGGCTAATACTTCAAGTACTATGTTGAAAAGGTAGGGAGAAAGTGGGCAGCCTTGTCTAGTCCCTGATTTTAGTGGGATTGCTTCCAGCTTCTCTCCATTTACTTTGATGTTGGCTACTGGTTTGCTGTAGATTGCTTTTATCATGTTTAGGTATGGGCCTTGAATTCCTGATCTTTCCAAAACTTTTATCATGAATGGGTGTTGGATCTTGTCAAATGCTTTTTCTGCATCTAACGAGACGATCATGTGGTTTTTGTCTTTGAGTTTGTTTATATAATGGATTACATTGATGGATTTTCGTATATTAAACCATCCCTGCATCCCTGGAATAAAACCTACTTGGTCAGGATGGATGATTGCTTTAATGTGTTCTTGGATTCGGTTAGCGAGAATTTTATTGAGGATTTTTGCATCGATATTCATAAGAGAAATTGGTCTGAAGTTCTCTATCTTTGTTGGATCTTTCTGTGGTTTAGGTATCAGAGTAATAGTGGCTTCATAAAATGAGTTGGGTAGAGTACCTTCTACTTCTATTTTGTGAAATAGTTTGTGCAGAATTGGAATTAGATCTTCTTTGAAGGTCTGATAGAACTCTGCACTAAACCCATCTGGTCCTGGGCTTTTTTTGGTTGGGAGACTATTAATAACTGCTTCTATTTCTTTAGGTGATATGGGACTGTTTAGATGGTCAACTTGATCCTGATTCAACTTTGGTACCTGGTATCTGTCCAGAAATTTGTCCATTTCGTCCAGGTTTTCCAGTTTTGTTGAGTATAGCCTTTTGTAGAAGGATCTGATGGTGTTTTGGATTTCTTCAGGATCTGTTGTTATGTCTCCCTTTTCATTTCTGATTTTGTTAATTAGGATTTTGTCCCTGTGCCCTTTAGTGAGTCTAGCTAAGGGTTTATCTATCTTGTTGATTTTCTCAAAGAACCAACTCCTCGTTTGGTTAATTCTTTGAATAGTTCTTCTTGTTTCCACTTGGTTGATTTCACCCCTGAGTTTGATTATTTCCTGCCGTCTACTCCTCTTGGGTGAATTTGCTTCCTTTTTTTCTAGGGCTTTTAGATGTGTTGTCAAGCTGCTAGTATGTGCTGTCTCCCGTTTCTTCTTGGAGGCACTCAGCGCTATGAGTTTCCCTCTTAGAAATGCTTTCATTGTGTCCCATAGGTTTGGGTACGTTGTGGCTTCATTTTCATTAAACTCTAAAAAGTCTTTAATTTCTTTCTTTATTCCTTCCTTGACCAAGGTATCATTGAGAAGAGTGTTATTCAGTTTCCACGTGAATGTTGGCTTTCCATTATTTATGTTGTTATTGAAGATCAGTCTTAGGCCATGGTGGTCTGATAGGATACATGGGACAATTTCAATATTTTTGTATCTATTGAGGCCTGTTTTGTGACCAATTATATGGTCAATTTTGGAGAAGGTCCCGTGAGGTGCTGAGAAGAAGGTATATCCTTTTGTTTTAGGATAAAATGTTCTGTAGATATCTGTCAGGTCCATTTGTTTCATAACTTCTGTTAGTTTCACTGTGTCCCTGTTTAGTTTCTGTTTCCACGATCTGTCCTTTGAAGAAAGTGGTGTGTTGAAGTCTCCCACTATTATTGTGTGAGGTGCAATGTATGCTTTGAGCTTTACTAAAGTGTCTCTAATGAATGTGGCTGCCCTGGCATTTGGTGCGTAGATATTCAGAATTGAGAGTTCCTCTTGGAGGATTTTACCTTTGATGAGTATGAAGTGTCCCTCCTTGTCTTTTTTGATAACTTTGGGTTGGAAGTCGATTTTATCCGATATTAAAATGGCTACTCCAGCTTGTTTCTTCAGTCCATTTGCTTGGAAAATTGTTTTCCAGCCTTTCACTCTGAGGTAGTGTCTGTCTTTTTCCCTGAGATGGGTTTCCTGTAAGCAGCAGAATGTTGGGTCCTGTTTGTGTAGCCAGTCTGTTAGTCTATGTCTTTTTATTGGGGAATTGAGTCCATTGATATTAAGAGATATTAAGGAAAAGTAATTGTTGCTCCCTTTTATTTTTGTTGTTAGAGTTGGCATTCTGTTCTTGTGGCTGTCTTCTTTTTGGTTTGTTGAATGATTACTTTCTTGGTTGTTCTAGGGCGTGATTTCCGTCCTTGTATTGCTTCTTTTCTGTTATTATCCTTTGAAGGGCTGGATTCGTGGAAAGATATTGTGTGAACTTGGTTTTGTCGTGGAATACTTTGGTTTCTCCATCTATGGTAATTGAGAGTTTGGCCGGGTATAGTAGCCTGGGCTGGCATTTGTGTTCTCTTAGTGTCTGTATAACATCTGTCCAGGCTCTTCTGGCTTTCATAGTCTCTGGTGAAAAGTCTGGTGTAATTCTGATAGGCCTTCCTTTATATGTTACATGACCTTTCTCCCTTACTGCTTTTAATATTCTATCTTTATTTAGTGCATTTGTTGTTCTGATTATTATGTGTCGGGAGGAATTTCTTTTCTGGTCCAGTCTATTTGGAGTTCTGTATGCTTCTTGTATGATCATGGGCATCTCTTTTTTTATGTTTGGGAAGTTTTCTTCTATTATTTTGTTGAAGATATTAGCTGGCCCTTTAAGTTGAAAATCTTCATTCTCATCAATTCCTATTATCCGTAGGTTTGGTCTTCTCATTGTGTCCTGGATTACCTGGATGTTTTGAGTTAGGATCCTTTTGCATTTTGTATTTTCTTTGACTGTTGTGTCGATGTTCTCTATGGAATCTTCTGCACCTGAGATTCTCTCTTCCATTTCTTGTATTCTGTTGCTGATGCTCGCATCTATGGTTCCAGATCTCTTTCCTAGGGTTTCTATCTCCAGCGTTGCCTCGCTTTGGGTTTTCTTTATTGTGTCTACTTCCCCTTTTAGTTCTAGTATGGTTTTGTTCATTTCCATCACCTGTTTGGCTGTGTTTTCCTGCTTTTCTTTAAGAGCCTGTAACTCTTTAGCAGTGCTCTCCTGTAAATCTTTAAGTGACTTATGAAAGTCTTTCTTGATGTCCTCTATCATCATCATGAGAAATGTGTTTAAATCTGGGTCTAGATTTTCGGTTGTGTTGGGGTGCCCAGGACTAGGTGGGGTGGGAGTGCTGCGTTCTGATGATGGTGAGTGGTCTTGATTTCTGTTAGTAGGATTCTTACGCTTGCCTTTCGCCATCTGGTAATCTCTGAAGCTAGCTCTTTTAGTTGTCACTGTTAAGAGCTTGTTCTTCAGGTGACTCTGTTAGCCTCTATGAGCAGACCTGGAGGGTAGCACTCTCCTTAGTTTCAGTGGGCAGAGTATTCTCTGCAGGCAAGCTCTCTTCTTGCAAGGCAGGTACCCAGATATCTGGTGTTCGAACCAGACTCCTGGCAGAAGTTGTGTTCCACTCACTAGAGGTCTTAGGATCACGTGTGGAATCCTGTGTGGGCCCTTGCGGGTGTCAGGCGACTCAGCTGGCAAGGTAGCCGGGGCTCGAGTGGAGTGGAAGGGGTTTGTGCCCCAGATCAAGCCCGGGTAGCCTGCTTCCCTATGTACCGCAGTCTCAAGTTCCACGCGATTGGATTGGGGTAGGCGCTGTGTTCCACTCACCAGAGGTCTTAGGGTCCCGTGGGGAGTCCCGTGTGGGCCCTTGCGGGTGTTGGGCAAGACTCTGCTGGCAAGGTAGCCCGGGGCTCGAGTCTCGAGTCGAGCGGAAGGGACTTGTGCCCCAGATCAGGCCCGGGTAGCCTGCTTCCCTATGTACCGCAGTCTCAAGTTCCGCGCGATTGGATTGGGGCAGGCACTGTGGTCCACTCACCAGAGGTCTTAGGGTCCCGTGGGGAGTCCCGTGTGGACCCTTGCGGGTGTTGGGCAAGACTCTGCTGGCAAGGTAGCCCGGGGCTCGAGTCTCGAGTCGAGTGGAAGGGACTTGTGCCCCAGATCAGGCCCGGGTAGCCTGCTTCCCTATGTACCGCAGTCTCGAGTTCCGCGCGATTGGATTGGGGCAGGCACTGTGGTCCACTCACCAGAGGTCTTAGGGTCCCGTGGGTTAGTTTGGTTTCTACAGCTATAATAAACACATGACCAAAAGCAACTTGGGCAAGAACGGGTTTATTTCAGCTTACTCTTTGTAGTCCATCACTGAGAGAAGCATGCAAGGAACTTAAGGTAGGAATTAGAGGCAGTACTGAAGCAGACTCCTTGGAAGGATGCTGCTTACTGCCTTTCTCTTCCATAGTTTACTCAGCCTGCTTTCTTATACAACCTAGGACCATGTGCCTGGGAGTGACATTGCTCATGGTAGGCTTGGTGCTCCCACATCAACCATTAATCAATGACATCCCCTCAGAACTGACTATAGGCCAATCTCATGGAGGCATTTTCTCAGTTAAGATCCTATCACCCCAGGTGACCATGGCTTATAACAAGTTGACAAAATTCTATCTGGTATTGAACATCAAATGTCAGAAAAATCTTCATCTTCTACCTGTACTTTCATTTTACATCAAGATTTTGGGTGCAGGGTGTAGCTGGCTTTCAGATGCATTTCACAGAGTATATGAAGCCATGATCTAGTCCCAACTTGGTCTTAGGCAAGATAAAATGATTGAAAACATGCAGAGGTCTCTTCTTTTTAATATATTACTTATGCTTTACTTGAACATATAGGTGTTAACCTATAAAGTTTAGGCTCCTTAAGATAAAAGGTGCTGTCCCCAAAATGTGATCCAGTGAGGCATTAAATGCTTCCAAGGGATCAGACAACAGACCCAATTGTTATATTATAAGCTGTAAAATTTATGCAAAAAAATGGAGTGGAAATTTTCTTGTGAACTTGAGGTAGGCAAAGATTTCACAAATGGAATATAAAAGCATAGACCCAAACAACGATAACTACAGAAAAAAATGGATTTCACTAAAATTAAAATTGTTCTCCTTTCAAACATTGTAACACACACACACACACACACACACACACACACACAATTGTAACACACACACACACACACACACACACACACACACACACACACACACACACACACACACAAACAGAACAGGGCCAAGATTGGAAGAAAAATTTTCAGAAGGCATAGGTCTTACTACTTTTCAGTTATTGTGACAAAACACCATGACCAAGAGAGCTGATAGAGGAGAGGATTTATTGCTCCTGAGAGTTTCAGAAAGCTAGAGTCCATGGCCATCATTCAGGAAGCACAGCAGCAAGCAGAATGGTGATGGAGCAGTAACTGAGAGTCACACATCTTCATCTGAAAGTAGGGGGCAGAGAGAGTTAACTGGGAGTGGAATGAAAGTTTGAAACTTCAAATTCTATCTCAGTGACATAATTCCTTCAACAATGAATGCCTCGGCTCCTAATTCTTTTTTCCTCCCATTTATTTATTTATTTATCTATTTATCTATTTATTTATTTATTATTTTTAATTAGGTATTTTCTTCATTTACATTTTACATACTATCCCAAAAGTCTCTCTGACCCTTCCCCACCCACTCCTCTACCCACCCACTCCCACTTCTTGGCCCTGGTGTTCCCCCGTACTGAGGCATATAAAGTTTGCAAGACTAAGGGGCCTCTCTTCCCAATGATGGCTGACTAGGCCATCTTCTGATACATATGCAGCTAGAGAAACAAGCTCCGGGGGTACTGGTTAGTTCATATTGTTTCTCCACCTAAAGGGTTGCCAACCCCTTTAGCTCCTTGGGTACTTTCTTTAGCTCCTCCATTGGGGGGCCCTGTGATCCATCCAATAGCTGACTGTGAGCATCCACTTATGTGTTTGCCAGGCCCAGGCATAGTCTCACAAGAGACAGCTATATCAGGGTCCTTTTAGCAAAATCTTGCTGTTGTATGCAACGGTGTCAGTGTTTGGAGTCTGATTATGGGATAGATCCCCGGGTGTGGCAGTCTCTAGATGGTCCATCCTTTTGTCTTAGCTCCAAACTTTGTCTCTGTAACTCCTTCTATAGGTGTTTTGTTCCCAGTTCTAAGAAGGGGCAAAGTGTCCACACTGTGGTCTTCGTTCTCCTTGAGTTTCATGTGTTTTGCAAATTGTATCTTGTATCTTGGGTATTCTAAGTTTCTGGGCTAATATCCACTTATCAGTGAGTACATATCATTTGAGTTCTTTTGTGATTGGGTTACTTCACTCATGATGATGCCCTCCAGGTCCATCCATTTGGCTAGGAATTTCATAAATTCATTCTTTTTAATAGCTGAGTAGTATTCCATTGTACAAATGTACCACATTTTCTGTATCCATTCTTCTGTTGAGGGACATCTGGGTTCTTTCCAGCTTCTGACTATTATAAATAAGGCTGCTATGAACATAGTGGAGCATGTGTCCTTCTTACCAGTTGGAACATCTTCTGGATATATGCCCAGGAGAGGTATTGCAGGATCCTCCGGTAGTACTATGTCCAATTTTCTGAGGATCCGCCAGACTGATTCCCAGAGTGGTTGTACAAGCTTGCAATCCCACCAACAATGGAGGAGTGTTCCTCTTTCTCCACATCCTCCCCAGCATCTGCTGTCACCTGAATTTTTGATCTTCAGGTGTGAGGTGCAATCTCAGGGTTATTTCGATTTGCATAAGGACCCTGAACATTTTTTCAGGTGCTTCTCAGCCATTTGGTATTCCTCAGGTGAGAATTCTTTGTTTAGCTCTGAGCCCTATTTTTTAATGGGGTTATTTGATTTTCTGGAGTCGACCTTCTTGAGTTCTTTACATATATTGGATATTAGTCCCCTATCACATTTAGGATTGGTAAAGATCCTTTCCTAATCTGTTGGTGGCCTTTTTGTCTTATTGACGGTGTCTTTTGCATTACAGAAGCTTTGTAATTTTATGAGGTACCATTTGTTGATTCTCAAGCTATTGCTGTTCTATTCAGGAATTTTCCCCCTGTGCCCATATCTTCGAGGCTTTCCCCCACTTTCTCCTCTATAAGTTTCACTGTCTCTGGTTTTATGTGGAGTTCCCTGATGCACTTATATTTGACATTAGTACAAGGAGATAGGAATGGATCAATTCACATTTTTCTACATGATAACTGCCAGTTGTGCCAGCACCATTTGATGACAATGCTGTCTTTTTTCCACTGGATGGTTTTAGCTTCCAGGTCAAAGATAAAGTGACCATAGGTGTGTGGGTTCATTTCTGGGTCTTCAATTCTAGTCCACTGGTCTACTTGTCTGTTGCTATACCAGTACCATGCAGTTTTTTTTTGTTTTTTTTTTTTTTATCACAATGGCTCTATAGTACAGGTTTAGGTCAGGCATGGTGATTCCACCAGAGGTTCTTTTATCCTTGAGAAGAGTTTTTGCTATCCTAGGTTTTTTGTTATTCCATATGAATTTGCAGATTGTTCTTTCAAATTCGTTGAAGAATTGAGTTGGAATTTTGATGGGGATTGCATTGAATCTGTAGAGTGCTTTTGGCAAGATAGCCATTTTTACAATGTTGATCCTGCCAATCCATGAGCATGGGAGATCTGTCCATCTTCTGAGATCTTCTTTAATTTCTTTCTTCAGAGACCTGAAGTTCTTATCATACAGATCTTTCACTTCCTTAGTTAGAGTCACGCCGAGATATTTTATATTATTTGTGACTATTGAGAAGGGTGTTGTTTCCCTAATTTCTTTCTCAGCCTGTTTATTCTTTGTGTAGAGAAAGGCCATTGACTTGTTTGAGTTAATTTTATATCCAGCTACTTCCCTGAAGCTGTTTATCAGGTTTAGGAGTTCTCTGGTGGAATTTTTAGGGTCACTTATATATACTATCATATCATCTGCAAAAAGTGATACTTTGACTTCCTCTTTTCCAATTTGTATCCCCTTGATCTCCTTTTGTTGTTGAATTGCTCTGGCTAGGACTTCAAGTACTATGTTGAATAGGTAGGGAGAAAGTGGGCAGCCTTGTCTAGTCCCTGATTTTAGTAGGATTGCTTCCAGCTTCTCTCCATTTACTTTGATGTTGGCTACTGGTTTGCTGTAGATTGCTTTTATCATGTTTAGGTATGGGCCTTGAATTCCTGATCTTTCCAAGACTTTTATCATGAATGGCTGTTGGATTTTGTCAAATGCTTTCTCCACATCTAATGAGATGATCATGTGGTTTTTGTCTTTGAGTTTTTTTTTGTATATTAAACCATCCCTGCCTTCCTGGAATAAAACCTACTTGTCAGGATTGATGATTGTTTTGATGTGTTCTTGGATTCGGTTAGCGAGAATTTTATTGAGTATTTTTGCATCGATATTCATAAGGGAAATTGGTCTGAAGTTCTCTATCTTTGTTGGATCTTTCAGCACAGAGCTTCTTATGTACACCAAGCATGGCTTTGCACAACCTTTTTTTTTTTCTTACTCTTTCTTTCTGGCATGGTGGGCCACCAGAATCTTTTGTCTGGTTCTCTCTCATCATTCAGTTCCAAAACCTCTAGTGAATACCATACCTGACTACCAGCCTAAGTGTTGTGTGCTAGATATTTATTTTGAGGAACCAGGCACCCCAAATACAGTGACTTAAAACAAGGTATTTCTGTGGGTTTAGTGGACTGGGCTGGGTAATTTTGCAATTCTTTGCATAGGCAGCTCCATTCACCCAGAAGCTGGAAGAAAATGACCTAAATGTGTGTTTTGTTCAGCTGGATGTCCCTGTGGTGCATCTCTGAAGAGTCTGAATGTCTTCAGAGATGTGGTGCATCTCTGAAGAGTTTGGTTTGCGTCTTTGCATAATGCGACTGGGTTTCTGAGTTTCAAGACAGGCACATTTCTCTGAAAGCCTGCTTGGAAGATACCAAGGTGTTCTGCTGCATTATATTGGCCAAAGTTAACCACGGGTCCTTGTGGAATCAAAGGCAAGTACTGCCTTCTCAGAGGAGCAAATCACACAGACACACACGCACACGCACACACACTCACACAGAGAGAGAGAGACAGAGAGAGAGAAAGACAGAGAGAGAAACAGACAGACAGAGACACACACAGAGAGACAGAGAGACAGAGAGGAATGTAATAATTATTATTACAAATAGTTATTTGTCAATAAACTTTAAGAAACCCATTGTGATCTCTCAGGTAATTTTTTCTCCATTACTTCACACAGTGCTATTATGCTATAAGTTTATATGTCCAATACTTTCTTTTGTCTGCCCTGCTAGACACTGGGTTATGTCAGTGTCAAAGGAACTGAATTCCTGTCCAGTTTCCATACCATTATACCCTGTCTTAGGGTTTTACTGCTGTGAACAGACACCATGACCAAGGCAACTCATAAAGACATTTAGTTGGAGCTGGCTTACAGGTTAAGAGGTTCAGTCCATTATCATCAAGGTGAGAGCATGGCAGCATCAAGGTAGGCATGGTGCAGGAGGAGCTGAGAGTTCAACATCTTCTTCTGAAAGCAAACTGAAGACTGATTTCCAGGCAGCTAGGATGCAGGTCTTAAAGCCCATGCCCACAATGGCACACTTCCTCCAATAAGGCCACACCTACTTCAACAGAACTACATCTCCTAATAGTGCCACTCTCTGGTTCAAGTATACTGAAACCATCACATACCCCTAGTACAAAAACCATTGCTAACCTGCCTTCAGCAAAGGGTGAGTAGCACTCATTCAGCTTGCCTTTTCAGATATGGGTGTCCACTCTTTAGGAAAGCACCTTGTTTCTTTCTACTTCATACTTACTTTTCACGATGAAAGTAAGATGATTTTTTTTCAGATCAGTGTTCTGCTAAAATAATCTGATCGTGTTCATCCAAGACATTATCCTCTCAGAGCTAGCAATCCTTTCTTTTTCCTGTGTGGCAAACAATCTGAATCTGTGAGTAAGATGTGAGGCTGACTGCAGGGAACAGAGACCAAGACACTGTGGGTTTACTTCAGGGAAGCATCAGGCTTTGGTCTGAGATATAAACTCACACTTTTCTCAATAGCTTTATTAATAATAAAACTATGCATAGATTTCTATCTCATTATTGCCCTTAAAGTTCCAACTTTGGAAATAGAAGAGCACATCTGCTTCCAAACTCTAGCGGTAGCATTTTATAAATTTGCATTGATTGTATAAATGAATAAGATTGTGTCAATGAATTTACCCATTCTCTTTATTATGCCTAAAACTATATATTCATTTCTGGGTACTCTTTCCCATTCACAGTCTTAGTCATGACCAAGAATGGTTTATTTAGAATGAGATTCCACCCATCTTCATACAACAGTGTTTAAATTCTGGTGGTACCATCAGTTAACATTGTCTTGAAGCACTTGGTATTAGTATTATTCACTTTAGCTTCATAAACTCAACTACTCAGATCATATTCTTCCAAGATATATATCTATATATCTATCTCTATCTCTCTCTCTCTCTATATATATATAGATGTATATCTTCCAGGATGGAAGCAAAATTGGCTTATAAATTCTACCAAAGTAGATGTTTTCCTTTAAATTACCCTGAAAACACTCCATGATCATCTGTGCTAGTGTCATATTGCGTTGTATTATATTATTCAATATCTAAATTTATATATCTGTCTGTCTGTATGTCTGTATGTATGTATATATTTCTGAGACTAATTCTAGTACCGTAAAATGAGGAAGATAAACTGATATGGGGTTCTGTGTGTTCAGGGTTTGAGTAACTAACTTGGATTATTAACATTTGTTAACAACATTACTTTCAAAGACATACAAAGATCATAATATATTTCTTACATGACCCATGGGACATTAATGCTATTATTAACATTGGTATTCTAGTTTTCATCCTGTTGCTGTGATAAAACACACTGACACAAAGAGCTGTAGGGAAGGAAAGGGTTTATTTGAATTTTATGTTCCAGCTGTCATTGAGCAAAGTCAAGTAGGAACTCAAACTTGCTGGTTCTCTTGCAGGTGTACGTTTAACTAGCTATTGTACATTGCCCAGAGCCATCAGTTCAGGGAATGGTCACACTCACACTAGTCTAGGTTATCCTTACATTAGGTAACAATCAAGACAATCACCTACAGACATGCCCACATGTCATTTTGATCTAGGGAGCTGTTCAATTAAGGTTTTTAAATTTTTTTTTCCCTCAGATAACTCTAGGGTATGTCAAGTTGACAATTAAAGTTAACTAGGATGACCAGTTACTTTTATTTTGACAGGATATGCTGAATGCAGCTTCTCTAATAGCTATCCTAATTAACTAGTCTTTGTGTAGAGTTTTCCACCTAAAAGGAAAATGAAAGCTATATCTCTCTGGTTGGTTGCATGTTGGCTAAACAGGAGTTTAGTTGATTTTAATTCATTTATTGCTCACTTTACATTGTATTTCTTTTACCACTCAATGAATTCATCACCTTAGGCATGGTGGCTGAAGTACTTAATTCATGCTTGAGTTGCTCATTTGCTAAATGTCAGTCCCTGGCCATCTGGATAATGAACACACCTCTTTGCTTTATCTGACAGTGGAATGCTTAGTGACAGAAGGTGAGTTTCCATCTGGGCACTAAAACTCAAGTTTGGGCAGTTTCCCCCCATTGAAAAAGAAATCTCTGGTTACATTACTCTCCTTTGAGTTACTCTGATCTTCTTTGATTTTCTTTAGGAATGAGGTTGACCAGATGGTAAATATCTTAGTCGTTGTGCTCAAGGACATCTTGTCTGTCATTGTTGCATGAAGATGCCCATAATCCATGTAAATAAATCTGTATGATTGTATTCCACTCAAACATTATTTACAGAAACAGGCAGTAGGCTCTGTTTGGTTTTTGGAATATAGCTAATTGACTCATGGTTTAGGGTGCCAGAGATGAGAGTTGAATAATACTGATTGGGGTGTAAGATAACAGAGACTCAAATGATTAGTCTCATTCAGTCCTAGATCTACCACTTTGCTTTAATTCAATGGGCATTTTCTGTTCAGATGGAAACACTGTGGCCTAAGGTGATTGTGTCCTTTCTTACTTCTCCAGGTTCAGATCTGGTCTTAGAACCATCAAGATGGTATTGCAAGAATCTGCCATCTTTTTTTCCTATGTGAGAGGAAATGAACTTGTTACTCCTCAAACAGAGTCAGTTTCTGCAGACCTTGTGGCTGCATAGGGGTGGCTCTAATTCCTTACGAACTCAGAATCCAGTGCCACATTCCCAGGCAAAAACCTTAAATGCTACTATAAGATCTTGCCTAGTGTTTGTCTGTGGATGACAATCACTGTGTGGGAAGTCATTCCATATTCTGTCAAACACGAAATCCTTTTTTATACATTTGGTTAATAAGTGAGAACAATAACAAAGTATGCATCAAATCTCATTTCTTTCTTTTTCAATAATTTATTTATCTTTATTCGTTTTACATTCTGATCACAGGCCCCTTTTCTCCTCTCCTCCCAATCCCACCCTTAGAGAAGGAGAGTCTCTCTTGGTTACCATCTTACCCTGGGGCATGTAGTCTAAGTAGGACTAAGCATATCCTCTCCCACTGAGGCCCAAGAAAAATGAGGATAAAATGCCCATAAATTTTCAAGGTTTACATGAAACCATTCAGCAACTGGGACACAAGAAAAGTATCCACCCATAAAAATGAATGTATTTTGAGAAATTAGGCCAAACATTTCACTTCTACAAAACTGATGTGTGAATTGTGTTGCCTAAGGTGTCCTTTGTTCTCAAGTCTTACAGATGCCAGGTGACAAGTTCTGAAATAGTTCCTAAGGACAAGGATTCAAACACCAGATAGTAGAATACTTGTTTTTTTTTTTTTTTTTTAGTGGAGACAGCAGTGGATGGGATCTTTAAGAGGAAGCTCTTTGAGAAATCTCCAGGGATTACAATGGCTTTGGTTTTAAGTAATAGAAGCCAGTATGGTTTAAGTTAGGGAAAAATAAGGACTCTATTTGGAAGCAGAATTGGACCCCATAACACAAGAGCCCTAATTATAGTCAAACCTCAGGCAGAAACTTGAAGAAGACACTTACAATCCAATGAGGCCTCTGGGTAACACTGCACTCTCTTCCTACGATTGTTTTGTGTCTTGCTTGGTTGTTTTTTTTTTTTTTTTTTTTTTTTTATCAGTCTGTCTACATTCTTGTGATGGGTGAAGACGCTTACTCTGTTTCAATTAAACGTGGTCAGCATGGGCAGAGATGCTAAAAATGCTTTTCTGTGTTAAAAGGAAATATATTTCATGGAACAAGTTGGAGATTGTCTTACAGATGGGACAGGTACTCATTTCCTGCCTACTGTTTGATGGGTGTCCTATTTGAGTATAAGCTGTTTTTGGTTGAGGGGAGTAAGTTGTTCTTGCCCAGGTTGACAATTAAAGTTTCATCTCAGTTGCCTTTTCTTCTACCTCATCCTAGGCTTGTTTTCATAATTTATCTTTTCTCCCCTGTGGACTGTTGAGGTGATATGGGGCAGTAATGTCTAATAGCTCTTCTATCATGTGTCAGTAAATGTAGAATAAGACCTGTGCACGTGACTATTCATTCTTCTGCAAGGTCTGCATCCCAGTCCCAACTTCATGTCTATTGAAAATCTGTTCAGTGCAGCGAGTCATCAGACTTTATCTGGACCTTCTCTAACTTCTTTTCTTTCTTTCTTTCTTTCTTTCTTTCTTTCTTTCTTTCTTTCTTTCTTTCTTCCTTCCTTCCTTCCTTCCTTCCTTCCTTCCTTCCTTCCTTCCTTTCTTTCTTTCTTTCTTTCTTTCTTTCTTTCTTTCTTTCTTTCTTTCTTTCTTTCTTTCTTTCTTTCTTTCTTTGACAAGCATACCAGAAATCTTTGAAATGAGAGAATATTTGTTCTTCTATGACCAGTCTACCTTTTCTCACTAGCACACTGCTAGGCATTTAGTGTCTGTCTCAAAATACCAAATGCCAACATAGATTATATAATAGGAGGACACGATGGCAGAATCACAAGAGACACTAGTATGGCTGGGAGCAAGCATGGAGAAAACATTTATGTTAAAGCAGAGAGGAACTTAGATACCAACTATGGTAAGTTAAGTAATTAATCCTTAACCCCTTCCATAACATATGTTCCTGGCCTAATTTCTTGGTAGCTGGGAATGCTACTTTATAAAAAAAAAAAAAATACACCCCTTGAGGTGTATTTGGATTAGTGAGCCTCAGGTATAGAGGTTACACTAAATTTGTCCAACAGGAATGATCACAGTACTTATAGGAGGAAGAGTTTCAGAAGTGAAGGCTCTGTGATGATAGAGGCAGGGACTGGTGTGCTATGAAGGTAGAATGTGGGGCCATAGGCCAAGGATTATATGTGACTACCAGAAATTGAGAAGAGCCTGCTCCTGAAACAGATTCTCGTGAGAATTGCTAGACGGCGCTATTTCTGATTATCCCCTGGAAGGATAGGATGGAAGGAGTAGGGCTGGAGCACACAGATGGGAAGTGGAGGGTCATATTCAGCGCGCAGAAGTGTTTTGTTTGGAAAGGATGCTATTTTGAGAAAGGCAAACAAAAATGAGTCAACCTTTAAAAATGAGTATGTTTTGCATAAAATCTGGATTTCTGATGTGAATCTGCATTTCTGGGGGATAATCGTGAGTCAAATCTTAGTTGCCAACTTTTCTTGTGAGCTGAGCTTTGAGTTTGTTAGCTGGAGCTTCCTCCATTCACTATGGGCTCCCTAGGTCTGAATTTTAGAGGTTGCAATCTATAGACAAGCAGAGGGGGCTGCATATTTTAAGGAAGGAAAGAGTTTTAATAAGCGTAGGATTCTAACACAGAAATGAACAAAGGAGGGATGAAAATGTGGGTGTGTTAAGGATTTGACTATTTTTGCAACTTTTCCACAAATCTTAAACCGTTCTAAAATTAAAAATGAGTTTCTTTTCATTAAAATGGAAATGATACGTATGTTCCTTTGTGAAAGGGGTTGGTACTATGTAATATGTTAAATATGTGAACATAGTGTTTTCTGTTATAAGAAGTCTTTGGGTTCTGTTTCATTCATTATATTGCTCTCTGGACTACTCTTAAGAGTGTATCTACAAGCTACCAGCTTCATCCCACTATAGATGGGGGTTCTGAGGCCCAGAGAGGCAAAGAAATGTGTCCAGGACCAGAGTACTGCTCAGAAAGCAGACTCAAGCAAAACCTAGGACTCCATTCTAGCTAATCCTTCCTTTTGACTGGCACAGAGCTCCAGGGATTGATAGGTTCCACATTCTGGGCTGCATTAACCAATCCCCTAACCTGCTTAGGGCCTTCTATGTGCAAAGAGTAGCATCCTATTTAGAGCTGCTTGATATATATTACTTTAAAAACATAAAAATTTTAAAATATGTAATATATACCTATATATTACTTACTCACTTCATTTATATTTTATATCGGGTGCATAGGGAAAACATTTGACATTTGTCCAAGCACCAAATGTACCTCTGGTTTCATTACTTACATACTAGCCAACCACAGCTATGCACAAAGTAGTTCCTGGAAGGCCAGAAGGATTGAGAAGGTCAGAAGCTGAGGCAGGCATTCTGTGTGGGCTCAGACCATGCCGGGAGGGAGGGATTAAAAGACTAAGTGGATTGGAGAGGTTATGGCTGTTTCTAGAACACTGTGTATCCATAGCCTTGGGTCTAAAAGGCCTTGATGTGTCTGGCTCAGAGCTGGCTAGAAGGCCAAGGCTATATGCTGCTCCAGGACTAAACAGGCTTAGAAATGTGCTGTTACTGGCTTGCCTCCGCTCTTATCTCTGAAAGGCTATTTCCATACTAACAGCTTTCTCTAGGACCTGGTATACTGTATAGGTATTAAAGCAATAGCTTTTCTCATTTTTTTTTTTTCCCAGCAGCAGCCTGAGTGAGAGAAGGAAGAGATAAAGGTAACAATGAAGCTAGTACCATGGAGTTGAGTGCCACCCGTCACTTACAGTTTATGTGAGCTGTCACGTGACGATGCCTTCTCCTCATCACATTGCTCTATGGCCTCTGGAAACAGTAGATTATGGCTGAGGATTCAGAGACCCAGAGATAAGACAAGGTGGTTGGGGTTGAAGGGGTCACCGTGGATGCATTAGAAAGGTAGCCGATCTCTTTTCCATACCAGTGCCCTTTTCTTCCTGAGGCTACGTAGAGGGATGATAACGCACAAGTGATACATTAAATATTCTAGAACTCATGTCTGTGTAAGTGTGGGCCTCTAGGTTGTGTGGTCAACTGGCTGCACACAGGTGCCCTAGACAAGATTGTCAGTGTTGAAATATCAGTTCTACTGCTTAATAGCTGGGTGACATGGGCACATTACTTAACCTGTCTCAACCTCTATTTTGTTTTCCTAAATTGAAGCTTGTAGTATGACTAACTTCAAATGGTGACATAGAAAGTGAACTAAAGTAGTGGGTAAATTAAAAATATTTGTGACTGCTATATGACTGCAAACTATTGTTGAGAGACTGTAATTTTAACTCTGTTTTAAAAAAGGACAGCACAAGCTCAGAAAAGCCACATAGTTTGCCCAGAAGCACAGGCAGGGAGTAAGCTAGATTTGTGTTATCTCTGCTCTAAGTCACTGACTGTTTTATCTGTAGCTCTCAGGTTTGCTTGGAGCTGTACATCTTGGCTAACCAGCTCTGCTGTGTAAACAAAGTTTCTGGGCTTATGCGGACAAAGTGTCACTGTTCTCATGATTCTTAGATCTTTCACCACCTTTATGATCTTTTCTTGAATATTTTTTGTTTCCCTTTTCCAAGAAATTAAAGGGACCACTGCTAGGACATCTGAATCTGAATCCAAAACACTGAATAGCAGACTGAGGTCAGAGGACTGGTATGGGCTTGAGGCTACACAGGCTACTGAGTGACACCAATGTAACACCCCCCCCCCCCCCGCCAAGTCCAAATAACGCCTCCCCTGGAGATGACTGAGGGGCATTAGAAGTTGTTAATACTGAGCACAAAAATGAATGCTTTCTTTGAAATTGGTAAAATGTTTTGCCTTGGTGTCTTCAAACTGCATAAAAATAATTAAACCCATGTAAAAAGGAATGGCATGTGACTACTGGCTTGATATACAGTTCTAAAAAGCAATTAAGTTAGTATCTGTTCTAATGATTAAGATATCAGTATCAGAGCCTCAGAAGTGGCAGGACCCAAATTAGATGTTTGAGGCAAGATTGGAAGGACATTCACTACTTGTATTTGTTTTTTTTTTCCTGTGTATTTCTTACTAGATATTTTCTTTATTTATATTCCAAATGTTATCCCCTTTCCTAGTTTTCCTTTTGAAAACCCCTATCCTCTCCCCCCTTCCCCTGCTCCCCAGCCCTCTCACTCCCATTACCAGTTCTAACCTTCCCCTGTACTGGGGCATAGAACCTTCACAGGACCTAGGCCCTCTCCTCCCATTGATGACGGACTATGCCATCCTCAGCTACATATACAGCTAGAGCCACATGTCCCATCATGTGTTTTCTTTGATGGTTTAGTTCCAAGGAGCTCTGGGGAGGGTACTGGTTAGTTCATATTGATGTTCCTCCTGGGGCTTCAGACCCTTTCAGTTCCTTGGATACTTTCTCTAGCTCCTTCATTGGGGACCCTGTGCTTTGTCTAATGGATGATTGTGAGCATTCACTTCTGTATTTGCCAGGCACTGGCAAAGGCCCTCAGGAGACAGCTATATCAGGGTCCTGTCAACAGGCTCTTGTTGGCATCTGCCATAGTGTCTGGGTTCGGTGGTTGTTTATGGGATCGATTCCCAAGTGGGGCAGTCTCAGTATGGTTAGAGCCCATGCTGTCCTCTATGGATCGAGGCTTTGCATAAGTTAAAAGGCATCACAAATTGAGAGAGATTTTGGAAGAAGTTGTCTGGATGTTGAGTTATTCAAAGAAGAGTTAAATAAATAGCAGGTGTCCATGTTGAAGGTGAGAACACACTTGCTTTCTTACCTGGAGCAGAGAAAAGATTGATCTTGTTTTGGGTAGTTTCTGAAGACATGCATGGATGGGGATTTCAGGGAAAGAGTCTCAATTTAGTTAAAATCATTCTAATTCAATTAGTTCATTACGGTTTTGTGTTCTGTGCTAAGTGATTACCTGGGATAAAACCAGGCATATAAAAGTCCTGTATCTACAGAGTCTCAGTATTATTAGTTCTATGCAGGTCATTTTTGTCATATAAAATGGTAGGTATATGTGATATCTATACTTTGTAGATAGTCATATTCAAGTGAAATTTGATCAGTAAGATGTTTTCATGTCATAATGTGGGCCATCCACAGGAAGTGTCAAAATAAGGGGCAATATTTCAATTCTGATCCTGCAAAAAGGATCCCATACCATCTACTATTAACATTATATAAAGAGAATACTGGCCTCACCAGTTCAGGTTCCTCTCCATTCTTTGGGTTCAGTCACCTTTCATTTTGTCCTTGTATGTTTGATCCATCAGAAAACATAGTCATCACTGTTCTGGAAGCTACTGTTCCAATATGTCTGTGATGTGGGGATGTCAAGTAAGATGGAAAAGGAAGCAGAGAAAACTCCTTGATATTCATGCACTGGAAGTACATTATCTGAAATGCTGTACCAGATTTCAGAGGTTATAGGTAGATTCCCAATGGAACCTGAGTTGCAGGCAGAGGTTTGCTACAAGATTCCTGAAAAACAAGTCATCTTTCATGGAGTCTGAGGAGGCAGGCGGAAAAAAAAGGCATACTTTATAAAAGTTATTCAGAAACCAAACCAAACCAAACCCAACAACCCAGGTTGTTTCATGGAAGCAATCTTGTCAGTTACTCTGTCTGTACAGACAGAGTAAAGTAAGACTACGAACATCTGGCAAATTTCTTGTTGAGACTTTGAAATGAAGAAGGGGTGGAGGAAGTGTTTACAGAATTTAAAACTGACCTCTATTAATGTGTCCACTGGCATTGTAAACTGACCCCTAATAATATATCCACTGGAATTAGAAAAATACCTTTGGCTAGTAACATTTTTTTTTTTTTATCTTTCAGAACGTTAAGAGACAGAGATAAAAAGAGTTAACATCTTTAGAGGTAGTTTAATCCTGCAGGTGACTGCAGTGTTTATTGAAGGAAATTCTGTTTGGGAGACTATGTAATCAAGCAATAAAGTAAATGCGGAGAGAGTCCAGAAGATAGAGCTATTTTCTCTTGGCTTCAAATGTCTCTTAAGAGAAATATTTCATTGAGAAGCTAATGGAAAGTAAATTAACGTCCGAGGGCAGAGCTCAGTCTGGAAAGCTCTTGCTTCTCAAGAGTAAGGATCTGAGCTTGGATCTCCATAACCCACATGAACTGGACTTGGTAGTGTACTAGTAATCCTAGCTCTATGGTGGGATAGGAGGTAGAGAGGAGAGAGTCCGGTCAGTTAACCTGGAATATGAAGTATACACAATGCAAAGGAGACCTTGTCTCAAGCAAGGTGAAAGATGCCAGACACCTGCAGTTGTCATCTGACTTCCACATGTGTGCTATGACAGAGATGCACGTGCACTCACATGAGCATAGACATACAGATTTTAAAAAATGACACTTGATATATGTCACCTGGGCTTAAAGATTCCCACTTCACCTATATAGGAAAAGCCCTTTCCAGATGATACAACAACAGTGACCCATCGGAACTTAACAGGAGGCTGGGAGTTCTTAATAAAACGTGTTGCCATCATGGAATAGATAGGAGCTAATACGTTAGAAAAAGTATTCCTTTGATTTCACAAGTGAACCTGTACAGTCTCAAATTGACATATTTTTCTTGAGATCTTAATTAAAATCTGAAATAGAAATTGCGAGGAAATGCTATTTTAAGTTGTAGATCCTGAATGGCTACACTATTTTCCAACTCAAGCCTCTACATGGTCTCAGAGGTCACCAACATCCTTTCTGTCAGGCAAGCATAGGATAAGGAAAAGATGCTTCCACCCATGAGCATTGGCAATAAAATAGATGAAACATATCCTATCTGTTCTGTTCTTCATTTATTTAGCAGGAGGACAAAATAGATCTGAAGATTTAGCAAGACAAAATGAATCTGAAATACTAAAGAAACCATGACTCTACAGGACATGGAGGCCAGGGTATTGCTTTGCATGCGGTCCTCTCACCTAATTATCTTGAGGTCTTCTTAGCCTAGGACTTTGCATCTGCATAATCAAGAGTAACTTTGAGGCCACCCAGATCTTTTATAAAAAGGCAAGTGCTCATGAACTGAAGTTAAATGAAACAGCGAGCTCAGATCTGTGGATATGGGAGTCAGTGGTGATGGGTCTTTACCCTGGTCCTCTTTCTTGTCTACCAGGACAGCAGACACCAGTGGGTCTGATGGATACCTAGTCAGTGGCTTGAAGGGTGAACCCAAAACAAACACATAGATATTTTGGATGTCTTGGTTCTTCTAGACAAGGGTGGGTAAGCAGAAATGTCCTTTTAAAAAAATTCTTTCCTTTTCCTTAAGAGGGGGCCTCTCATGGTGCAGTCAGTGCTGTCACTGCCACACTTACCACAATGACATTCAGTGACAATTGGGTATGTGTAAAGGGAGTCTAAGTGGTGGGCATAGCCAGCTGTCTCATGGTATCCTTTACCAGCTTCTCAAAGCGCATGTTCTCTAGTTATTTGTCCTGGCTGGGAACTTATGCCCCAGGTCCTGTGTAGTTCAGGAGGGAGAGGGTTGGATTATATTATTGTGGAAACTCATATTTGGCTTAGTCAAAACAAAATAGGCATTTAATACAGCTTTCTCTGGTCTTTGAACACAAGCATTCAGGATGCTTAAAAACAGAGCGGTTGGCTTCAGTAAGGGTCGGTGTGCTGTGCCTATCTATCTTTAGAAGTGTTTGATAAATGATTCTGGGATAGCACAGATGGCTCAGGGGTTCCAAGCACTTGGTACTCTTTTAGAGGACCAGATTTTAGATCCCTGATCCAATTTACAAGGCTCGCTATACTACCTGTTACTACATTCCAGAGGACTTGATGTTCTTTTCTGCCCTCCATGAGTACCTGCACATGTGTGCATACTCTTTCTCACACACATGCCAGTAGAGAGAAAAATAGATTCTTAAAACAACCTGTCCTTCTACCTTGCCATGATAATATCTCCTGCTATGTATCTAGTAGCTTTAAAAATGTATATGGTTTTTTAAAAAAATTATATAGAAAGAAAATGACAAATATTCCAGATCTATCTATCTATCTATCTATCTATCTATCTATCTATCTATCTATCATCTATCTATTCATTGTGCTCACTAACTTGTAGTTATATTGTTAACAGGAAGATACACATAGCACTCAGGTTTAATTATTCAGATAGTCCATTTGAGAATGGGTTTGAACTATGGTGAGATGCCTCAGCAGGTAAGAGTAAGAATGCTTTCCACCACAAAGCCTGGTGACTTGGGTTTGATTCCCAGGACCCGTATGGTGGAAAGAAAAAACTGGTTTCTGAAAATTGATCACCCATTTCCACATGTTGTCCTTGTCACATATGTCCGTTTAAACACACACACACACACACACACACACACACACACACACACACACACACACACACACAGAGAGAGAGAGAGAGAGACAGAGACAGAGAGACAGAGAGAGAGACAGAGAGACAGAGAAAGAGAGAGAGAGAGATCGAGAGAGAGAGAGAGAAGACAGACACAAATAGAGACAGAAATAGATACAAAGAGGCACCAATAAATAAATTTATTGTAATACTTTTTAAAAATGTGTATAAGATGTAATATAGTAGAAAACAGTTGTTTTGCATTTATAAAGCATCAAATATAAGCTCAAGCATCATAAAAATTAAAGATTGATTAGCACACAGATGTCCATATTAATGTGGTATAATATGGTAATTTGGTACTATTTGGATAGTGCAGGATAATTAGAATTCCAATTGTTTCAAACATGTACCACTTTCTTTTTGGGTCTGGAACCTTAAATTTCTTTCTGTCTAGTTCTTTATAAACATTTAATATATTGTTATAAGCTATAGTTACCCAACTTTGCTAAAGAGCTACAGCAATAATATCCAGAAGATATTATTGCTAAATATTCCTTTTCATTTCTTTTGAATATATGAGTCATAAGTGCAATCACTGGTGTTTTGTTTAAAATGTTTGGCAAATTTTGGATTCTATTACCATTTTAATGTCCTCTGTCTTCACCCTGTGTATTTGCAGGATATGACACATATATCAGAACATCCAATAACAGAACATTATCATGTTTCTCTTTTTCTTCTTCCTGTCTTGTGAGAAAAGGAGTTGGCTTTAAGAAAGAAAGGAGGGGGGCACTTGTTGACTCAATTCTGTAGCCTCCCATAGAACTGTAGCCTCCCATAGGTCTGTAGCCTCCCATAGGTCTGTGACCTCCCATAGGTCTGTAGCCTCCCATAGGTCTGTGACCTCCCATAGGTCTGTAGCCTCCCATAGGTCTGTGACCTCCATAGGTCTGTGACCTCCCATAGGTCTGTGACCTCCCATAGGTCTGTGACCTCCCATAGGTCTGTAAGCTCCCATAGGTCTGTGACCTCCCATAGGTCTGTAAGCTCCCATAGGTCTGTGACCTCCATAGGTCTGTGACCTCCATAGGTCTGTGACCTCCATAGGTCTGTGACCTCCCATAGGTCTGTGACCTCCCATAGGTCTGTGACCTCCCATAGGTCTGTAAGCTCCCATAGGTCTGTGACCTCCCATAGGTCTGTGACCTCCATAGGTCTGTGGCCTCCCATAGGTCTGTGACCTCCCATAGGTCTGTGACCTCCATAGGTCTGTGACCTCCCATAGGTCTGTGACCTCCCATAGGTCTGTAAGCTCCCATAGGTCTGTGACCTCCCATAGGTCTGTAAGCTCCTATAGGTCTGTGACCTCCCATAGGTCTGTGACCTCCCATAGGTCTGTGACCTCCCATAGGTCTGTAGCCTCCCATAGGTCTGTAGCCTCCCATAGGTATGTGACCTCCCATAGGTCTGTGACCTCCCATAGGTCTGTAGCCTCCCATAGGTATGTGACCTCCCATAGGTCTGTGACCTCCCATAGGTCTGTGACCTCCCATAGGTCTGTGACCTCCCACAGGTCTGTAGCCTCCCATAGATCTGTAAGCTCCCATAGGTCTGTGGCCTCCCATAGGTCTGTGACCTCCCATAGGTCTGTAGCCTCCCATAGGTCTGTGACCTCCCATAGGTCTGTGGCCTCCCATAGGTCCATTTCTACTGAAAGTACAGGGAGGTGTGCAGGATGTGTTTTTTGTCAAACTCCTATGATGTCAGTGAATTGCAATCATTGAAATGCAGCTACTTTCATTTTCGATTTGTAGAATTCTTGCTCAGAGGGCACGATGCTACAGAGAAGTGGTTCAGTGCGAAGAAGCTGTGGGGAACAGACAAGGAGTGTGCTGTCTCAATCTGGTGTTCTCAATTCCCAAAAGAAGGGAGCGCATTTGCTGATTAATTCTGTTTCTAGTAGCCCATTTTGATTGACCTAAGAGAATTCTGTGTTAGCATCTGTCTCCAGGTGGACCAATAAAAATTAATACCACAATTGGCAGCTTCTCTTTTTAGTTTCAGGATGTACATTTGATGCCATCCATGTAGGAGAGGATGCCCTTTGTTATTAAAACTGGCCTTTTTGAGACTAATGATCATATTTGATGAGTAAATATAGATATATATCCTTGTTCATGTTTATTCCTCAAGAAATAGAGCTAGCATAGAAATAGAAATACTATTTGAATCATTCTATTACATCTGTCTGGGATTCCCTGAATTTATTTACCCAAGGTTAATCCTAACCCAAACATCTCAGTGACGTCATGGTAATTAATCGCACACAGCACAGACAGTATTGGCTAAGGGATTCAAGGTTGCTATTATAGAGAGACAAAATATGGATAAAGTGGGACTTAGTGGAGGGCACTTTGTGTAGAGCCTCAGTCTGCTCATTTCCAGAAAAGCAGAGTTCTCACCTGCTTGTAGCTGTACTTGGATCCCAAGATGTTTCAGTGCTCAGTGAGAAGCCCTGGCCCCTTCACTGTGGAGATGATGTTGATCAGCTCAAATTGCTACAGATTGCTTTTCAGACAACAGTGAAGGGAAGGAAACCTGGCTGACCTCAACTTCAACCCAGAAGCAACTAGCTAGAAACCTACAGTAGAGTTAACTATTGCAAAACTTGACCTGGTCAGATTCAACTGAAATTACCTGTTTTCCTAACTCTACAAACACATTGAGTTTCAACTAAAAACGCATCTTGGCAAAGGAGTCAGAAACTCTGATACAATTCTCTAAGTGCAATTACAGTTTCTACATGGAAAGTGTCGCAGGGGATTACTTTAAAATGAAAGTGGTTAGTATACAGTGAGACAAACGTCTTCATGATGGCCCTTTGATCCTCAGGTTCAATTGTGTTTGAATTTTTTTATCCCACTAATTAATTAATTTGTTTACTTTACATCCCCATTGCAGCACCCCTTTTTCCATTCCCTCCATACAGCCCTTCCCCCTCCTCCTTCACCTTCTCCTCTGAGAAGGGGTAGGCAGCCATGCAGACTCATGAAGTTGCCACTGGACTAGGCTCATCTTCTCACACTGAGGCCAAAGAGGCAGCTCAGGGGAAGAGGATCCATATGCAGGCAACAGAATCAGGGATAGGCCCTGCTCCAACTGTTGGGAGATGCGTATGAAGACCAACATGTACATCTGCTACATATGTGCTGGGGGGGGGGTGTCTCAGTTCAACCGGTATATGCTCTTTGTTGGGTAGATCAGTTCTGGGAGCCCCTGAGGGTTCAGATTAGTTGACTCTGTTGGTCTTCCTGTAGAGTTCCTATCCTTTTCAGGTCCCTCAATCTTCCCTCAACTCTCCAGCAAGACTTCCTGAGCTCCCGTCTAATGTTTGGCTGTGGGTCTCTACACTAGGCTTCTCTCTGCAAGTATAACAGTATATTATTAATAGTATCATGGATTGGTTCTTGCCCATGGAATGGGTCTCAGGTTGGGCCATTGTTTGGCTGTTCCCCTAGTCTCTGTTCCATCTTTGTCCCTACACTTCTTGTAGGCAAGACAAATTTTGGGTTCAAGGTTTCATGGGTGGGTTGTTATCCTTATCCTTCCATTAGGAGTCCTGCCTGGCTACAGGAGATAGCCACTTCAGGTTCAATATCCCCCACTGTTAGGAGTCTCAGCCGGAGTCACCCTCATAGACTTCCTGAAGCCTCCCTAACCCGGGTCTCTGGCATTGCCTAGAGATTAACCCTCACCCTCCCCACCCCTGCTCCCCTACCCACCCACTCCCGCTTCTTGGCCCTGGCATTCTCCTGTACTGGGGCATATAAAGTTTGCAATACCAAGAGGCCTCTCTTTCCACTGATGGACCACTAGGCCATCTTCTGCTACATATGCAGCTAGAGATATGAGCTCTGGGGGTACTGGCTAGTTCATATTGTTGTTCCACCTATAGGGTTACAGACCCCTTCAGCTCCTTGGGTGTTTTCTCTTAGCCTCTATATTGGGGCCCTGTGTTCCATCTTATAGATGACTGTGAGCATCCACTTCTGTATTTGCCAGGCACTGACATAGCCTCATATGAGATAGTTATAACAGGATCCCTTCAGCAAAATCTTGCTGGTATATGCAATAGTGTCTGGGTTTGGTGGCTGATTGTGGGATGGATCCCCGGGTGGGGTAGTCTCTGGATAGTCCATCCTTTCATCTTAGCTCCAAACTTTGTCTCTGTAACTCCTTTCATGGGACTTATGTTCCATATTCTAAGGAGGAATGAAGTATCCACCCAATGGTCTTCCTTCTTCTTGATTTTCTTGTGTTTTGCAAATTGTATCTTGGGTGTTCTATGTTTCTGGGCTAATATCCACTTATCAGTGAGTGCATATCTAATGACTTCTTTTGTGATTGGGTTACCTCACTAAGGATGATATCCTCCAGGTACATCCATTTGTCCAAGAATTTCATAAATCCATTGTTTTTAATAGCTGTGTAGTACTCAATTGTGTAAATATACCACATTTTCTGGATCCATTTTTCTGTTGAGGGACATCTGGGTTCTTTCCAGCTTCTGGCAGCTTTGGGCTTTTTTGTTCATTTGTTTTGAAGACTTCTAATGACAGCCTTTATTTTTCTTTATCAGACTATTTAGATTGTTTACCAGATCTTGATTTAACTTCGGTAAGTGGAATCTATCCATAAAATCATCTATTTCATTTAGATTTTCTGATTTTGTGGCATACAGGCTTTTGAAGGAAGACCTCATGACTCTTTGGATTTCCTCAGTGTGTGTGGTGATGTCCCCTTTTCATTTCTGGTTTTGTTAATCTGGACATTGGACATTGTCTTTTTGCCCTTTAGTTTGGTTAAGCATTTGCATTTATTATACTCTCTTATATTTCTGGGAATTGTGCATTATATTGATACTTATTTAATCTATTGTCTAAATATTTTCTCTTTCTTTCTTCTTTCTTTCTTTGCCTCTTTCTCTCTTTCTCTCCCTCCCTCCCTTCCTCCCTCCCTCCCTCCCTCCCTCCCTCCCTCCCTCCCTTCCTTCCTTCCTTCCTTCCTTCCTTTCCATTATTTCTAACACTCAATTTATTGTGGTTAGATCTCTTTGCTTGTGTTAGATCTCTTTGCTATTACATATGTGATTCATTCTTAGTTAGAAATGCATATGTTTATCTCCAGTTATGTTACTACACTCACATAACTAATATACCTTACTGCAGCATAATTTTGTTTCTTTTAACCCTGTTATGTCTCCATGTTGCCTTTTACTTTACTTCCACATCATTCTAATTCACAGTGTATAGTTATTGTTTAAAATTATCATTAATGTTTTTAATACTAAAAATGGAGAATTCTTTATGTATTTCTCAATAAAGGTCTTTTAAACACATGTTATATCATGTTCCTTATATTCAGTGAACTTCCTTTAAAGTTCTTCATCATGTCTGTGTTCCTAGCAAAAGGTTCTTTCTCCCCAAGTCTACTAAAGAATTCACCTATTCAATTTAACTTTTTAAAGATACCCTTACTCTTCACAGAATTTTAAATTAGTAATATAGGATTTGATTGTTTTAGTTCAATAATTTGTTATTTTTGTTTGCTCTATTTCTGATGAGAATATTACAGTCTTCCCCATTTTATGTGTTTTGCTTTAAAACAGTTTCATACATACTTTAACATTTTCCTTCTTGTTTATGTCGTATTTTGATCATATTAATTGCATAATATCCTTTATTATCTCCTTATTCCCTGTAGAGTCATTTTTGTTCCTAACAATTATATTAAATTTCACGTCAATTTTAAAAAACAGGATCTATTGAGTTTAATTAGGGTTGCTCACATGAGTGTGCTTACTTACTGGACCACAGATAACTTATGAGTGGCTACAGAACTAAAGAAAAATTACTCTTCCCCTACCAGAATACATTAATTTTATGCCCTTTATAGTCTGACTGCTTGTTAAGATATATTTATCACAAATTTTCAGCAACTTTTCATAAATTGATGCTAAGTTTTGGCACAAATGGCTGTAATTTTCATAGGGTTAGTCCTGCCATGGGTTTTAAGATTATATAAAAATGATATATGAGTGTATAGTTTCATAAATTTGAAAATTTCAGGCATTGCTTAAAACCCTTTTTGCTCATTTACTCCTTCTCTTCTCAGAGAGTTAACATTCAATATAATTTAGACAGTTTTCTATTATGTCTTATTTGGTCTTGAGTTTCTCATTGCCCTTAAAAAAATTATCTGTATAGCCTAGAGAACTAGGATAGAGCCAAACACAATTGGCCAGAAAAAAAAAAAAAAAAAAAACAACTGAAAACAAAAAAGGAAAAAGTAAAAGATTCCTAATGATATTCTCCTATTCTCATAGATTGGTGCCTAGTCCAACTGTCATCAGAGACGCTTCATCTGACAACTGATGGGTGCAGAAACACAACCAAACATTAGGTGGAGCTTGGAAAACCCAACAGAAGAGGGAGAGGAACCATTCTAGAAGTCAGAGTGTTTGAAGACACAGGAGATCATGGCCTAGAATCAACTAAGCCAAACACATAGGACTCACAGCAACTGAAGCAATGATCACCCAGGCTGCATGTATCTGTGTGAGGTCCTCCACCTATATATTCTGTTTGGTGCTCTTGTGGGACTCCTAACAGGGTGAGTGGGTATATCATTGACTCTTTTGCCTGCTCTTGGGACCATTTCCCTCCTACTAGGTTGCCTTGTTTTGTTTTGATGTAAGGTTTTGTACCTAGTCTTCTTGTAGCTTATCATGCCATGTTTGCTTGATATCCTCAGAGGCCTGCTCTTTTCTGAAGGGAAACAGACCAGTGAGTCTGAGGGATAAGG
This sequence comes from Mus musculus, assembly GCF_000001635.26. NCBI lineage: Eukaryota > Metazoa > Chordata > Mammalia > Rodentia > Muridae > Mus > Mus musculus. The sequence goes on from NC_000068.7 coordinate 107,131,680, forward strand.
GAGGTTGAGAGGGGATTGGGAGGAGTGGGGAAGAGAAACTGGTTAGGATGAAATGAAGGAGAAAAGATCAAATAAAAAAATTTATCCTTTTCGTTATGAAGTTTAGCTTTATTTTGTGGCTGTGTCTACCAGATCACTGGTCCCACTTTTTCCTGCTTTGCCTAATCCACATTCAATTGTTGAATTCATTCAGTGAGATTTTAATTCTATCATGTAGTCTGTAGTTTTAAAAGTTTCATGTTTCTTTTTTTATACAACTCATTTCTTATTAAAAAATATTGACCACATTTAATCAATTAGTTTGAAATGATAAACTGATCCTTTTATAAGTTTTTATTTCTTTCTGTCCAATGTATAGGTCATTTTTTTTGATTTATTGGTGTGCCTAATGAATTTTTGTTTGAATATTACAATTTCTAAATCTTGGGATACTGAATGTTTGATATTGTCTTGCTCTTAAGACTGTCAGTTACTTTATGAAGTTATGAAACTGTTATTTAGAGTCTGTTTTTATGTTTGAAAGCTAGTATATGGAGTATTTAGAATGATTTATTTCTTTAAGTCTTGTTCTCTGTGGTATTCTGGCCCCCACACACCAGCAGTCTTATTTTTCTTGGTCTCTGATCTTTCTCTTTTAGTAGTTGAGGGTTCCTAGCTTTCTTTCAATATTTCTTGCATATAAACATTTAGAAAGTGATTCTTAGTTCTAGAAATCTGGAGTATTAGGAATCTCTTCTTGCTTTTTTTCCCTTCCTTTATAGATCATGTTTGTGTCTCCCCATTATCTAGTGTTTGAAGGCATTGCTTCACTACTTTTATTGTTATATGTTTGTAACGAAAGAACAAGACTGGTCCTTGATACTCTGTATGGGAATTTGCACTTCAGAAAAGCAAGTTCAGAGTTACTCAGATACTTTAAAGGAGATAAATCTCACTGGTAGAGTATGTGTTTGTTCAATATTGTTTAGCACTTCCTGGAATACAGAGTGAAGAAAGCAATTCAATTATCTCTTGGTCTCTGCTTCTTGGCATTTTGAAACATCTTGAAACATCTATCTAATGATTTATTTTAAGAAGAATCACTTTGAACAGAGCAGAAAAAAAAAATCTATCTTGGTATTTGTCAGATCCTAAGACCAGCCTGTAATTCTGGTTTCAATAATTCTCTTGATTGTACTTCTCTATTAGAATAAGATATCCATGAAATTTGAAGAGGAGCAAAGTATATTTTCAAAAAGTATAGTTAAATCAGTGAATGAGTGACACATGCCATGACACTCCAAAGTATGAGGTACACAAAACTAGGTAGGTCATAAATGGTTAAAAGATGACAGTGTAGGGAAGGAAATGTTGGGGTGACCTTCCCTTACATTGTATGAAGGTGTGTCTTTGTATTTTCAATTGTTGATTGGTGCACTGGCAGAGAGATAGCTGGTGGAAGGATTTTGGCATTGTCATTTCTATCACCCATCACCAGTTTTCTATTTGTAAATGCTTGTCCTAATTCTCTTGCCCCAAAGATGAAGGTCAGGCAGCCCTTAATGTCTAAAGGCAACCTTAGAGATGCCTTGCTGCTGATTGGTACAAACTGGAATATAGCCTTCTGTGTAATAAAGAGCTGATGGCTCTGAGCTGAGGCAGAAAGAACTGTGAGTCAGAGAGTACTCAGGCAGAGAAGAGAGCAGATGCAGAGATTTGGGAGACAAAGAAGGCAGGCAGGCAGGCAGGTGATGGACAGATCTGGAAACAGGCAGCAAGAACCATATGGGAAAACTGAATGGCAGACAAGTCAGGTTATATTAATAGTTAGCTGAGAGTCTGCCCCAGCAAAGGGCCAACAGCTTTCAACTATAAGAAGTCTCTCTGTCTTAATTAACCTTGGGTAGGATCCAAGATAACCCTGCAATAAGGAAACCGTTAGACATAATGTCAGGAGCCTCTTTACCATCTCAGTTAACTTCCAATTGAGTTGATATTGGGGTGTCAAATCAGGTTGGTGGATTCAGTACCAACAAGAAATGATGCTCACCTATACCATGACCCATTGCAAAGGCATGGACTTTAATGACCTAATTATATTAGTTTACTCAGGATGCTTCAACAAAGAGCCACAAACTAGCTTACCTAAACAACAAAAATACTGACTTGCAATTTTGTAAGATAGAAGTCCAAATTCAACGTGGGGGCAGGCCCCCTCTCTTCTGGGGGATGAAACGAGTCTATTCTTTTCTCATGGCTTCTGGTGGTTTGCTGGTTATCTCTGGCATCCCTTGCTTATAGCAATACCATTTTGGTCTCTGCCTTCATTTGGAATCTCATTCATGAGATTGTCTCTGTTTATAAATTTTCTAAAGACCCCAGTCACACATACCATTAGATGTTTACCTCTTCCTCCAGTGTAGACTCATGTTTTTTTTTTTTCCATTTTTTATTAGGTATTTAACTCATTTACATTTCCAATGCTATACCAAAAGTCCCCCATATCCACCCACCCCCACTCCCCTGCCCACCCACTCCCCCTTTTTGGCCCTGGTATTCCCCTGTACTGGGGCATATAAAGTTTGCAAGTCCAATGGGCCTCTCTTTCCAGTGATGGCCGACTAGGCCATCTTTTGATATATATGCAGCTAGAGTCAAGAGCTCCGGGGTACTGGTTAGCTCATAATGTTGTTCCACCTATAGGGTTGCAGATCCCTTTAGCTCCTTGGCTACTTTCTCTAGCTCCTCCATTGGGAGCCCTATGATCCATCCATTAGCTGACTGTGAGCATCCACTTCTGTGTTTGCTGGGCCCCGGCATAGTCTCACAAGAGACAGCTACATCTGCGTCCTTTCAATAAAATCTTGCTAGTGTATGCAATGGTGTCAGCGTTTGGATGCTGATTATGGGGTGGATCCCTGGCTATGGCAGTCTCTACATGGTCCATCCTTTCATCTCAGCTCCAAACTCCGTCTCTGTAACTCCTTCCATGGGTGTTTTGTTCCCAAATCTAAGGAGGGGCATAGTGTCCACACTTCAGTCTTCATTCTCCTTGAGTTTCATGTGTTTAGCAAATTATATCTTATATCTTGGGTATCCTAGGTTTGGGGCTAATATCCACTTATCAGTGAATACATATTGTGTGAGTTTCTTTGTGAATGTGTTACCTCACTCAGGATGATGCCCTCCAGGTCCATCCATTTGGCTAGGAATTTCATAAATTCATTCTTTTTAATAGCTGAGTAGTACTCCATTGTGTAGATGTACCACATTTTCTGTATCCATTCCTCTGTTGAGGGGCATCTAGGTTCTTTCCAGCTTCTGGCTATTATAAATAAGGCTGCTATGAACATAGTGGAGCATGTGTCCTTCTTACCTGTTGGGGCATCTTCTGGATATATGCCCAGGAGAGGTATTGCTGGATCCTCCGGTAGTACTATGTCCAGTTTTCTGAGGAACCGCCAGACTGATTTCCAGAGTGGTTGTACAAGCCTGCACTCCCACCAACAATGGAGGAGTGTTCCTCTTTCTCCACATCCTCGCCAGCATCTGCTGTCACCTGAATTTTTGATCTTAGCCATTCTGACTGGTGTGAGGTGGAATCTCAGGGTTGTTTTGATTTGCATTTCCCTGATGATTAAGGATGTTGAACATTTTTTCAAGTGCTTCTCTGCCATTCGGTATTCCTCAGGTGAGAATTCTTTGTTCAGTTCTGAGCCCCATTTTTTAATGGGGTTATTTGATTTTCTGAAGTCCACCTTCTTGAGTTCTTTATATATGTTGGATATTAGTCCCCTATCTGATTTAGGATAGGTAAAGATCCTTTCCCAATCTGTTGGTGGTCTTTTTGTCTTATTGACGGTGTCTTTTGCCTTGCAGAAACTTTGGAGTTTCATTAGGTCCCATTTGTCGATTCTCGATCTTACAGCACAAGCCATTGCTGTTCTGTTCAGGAATTTTTCCCCTGTGCCCATATCTTCAAGGCTTTTCCCCACTTTCTCCTCTATAAGTTTCAGTGTCTCTGGTTTTATGTGAAGTTCCTTGATCCACTTAGATTTGACCTTAGTACAAGGAGATAAGTATGGATCGATTCGCATTCTTCTACACGATAACAACCAGTTGTGCCAGCACCAATTGTTGAAAATGCTGTCTTTCTTCCACTGGATGGTTTTAGCTCCCTTGTCGAAGATCAAGTGACCATAGGTGTGTGGGTTCATTTCTGGATCTTCAATTCTATTCCATTGGTCTACTTGTCTGTCTCTATACCAGTACCATGCAGTTTTTATCACAATTGCTCTGTAGTAAAGCTTTAGGTCTGGCATGGTGATTCCGCCAGAAGTTCTTTTATCCTTGAGAAGACTTTTTGCTATCCTAGGTTTTTTGTTATTCCAGACAAATTTGCAAATTGCTCCTTCCAATTCGTTGAAGAATTGAGTTGGAATTTTGATGGGGATTGCATTGAATCTGTAGATTGCTTTTGGCAAGATAGCCATTTTTACAATGTTGATCCTGCCAATCCATGAGCATGGGAGATCTTTCCATCTTCTGAGATCTTCTTTAATTTCTTTCTTCAGAGATTTGAAGTTTTTATCATACAGATCTTTCACCTCCTTAGTTAGAGTCACGCCAAGATATTTTATATTATTTGTGACTATTGAGAAGGGTGTTGTTTCCCTAATTTCTTTCTCAGCCTGTTTATTCTTTGTATAGAGAAAGGCCATTGACTTGTTTGAGTTTATTTTATATCCAGCTACTTCACCGAAGCTGTTTATCAGGTTTAGGAGTTCTCTGGTAGAATTTTTAGGGTCACTTATATATACTATCATATCATCTGCAAAAAGTGATATTTTGACTTCCTCTTTTCCAATTTGTATCCCCTTGATCTCCTTTTGTTGTCGAATTGCTCTGGCTAATACTTCAAGTACTATGTTGAAAAGGTAGGGAGAAAGTGGGCAGCCTTGTCTAGTCCCTGATTTTAGTGGGATTGCTTCCAGCTTCTCTCCATTTACTTTGATGTTGGCTACTGGTTTGCTGTAGATTGCTTTTATCATGTTTAGGTATGGGCCTTGAATTCCTGATCTTTCCAAAACTTTTATCATGAATGGGTGTTGGATCTTGTCAAATGCTTTTTCTGCATCTAACGAGATGATCATGTGGTTTTTGTCTTTGAGTTTGTTTATATAATGGATTACATTGATGGATTTTCGTATATTAAACCATCCCTGCATCCCTGGAATAAAACCTACTTGGTCAGGATGGGTGATTGCTTTAATGTGTTCTTGGATTCGGTTAGCGAGAATTTTATTGAGGATTTTTGCATCGATATTCATAAGAGAAATTGGTCTGAAGTTCTCTATCTTTGTTGGATCTTTCTGTGGTTTAGGTATCAGAGTAATAGTGGCTTCATAAAATGAGTTGGGTAGAGTACCTTCTACTTCTATTTTGTGAAATAGTTTGTGCAGAATTGGAATTAGATCTTCTTTGAAGGTCTGATAGAACTCTGCACTAAACCCATCTGGTCCTGGGCTTTTTTTGGTTGGGAGACTATTAATAACTGCTTCTATTTCTTTAGGTGATATGGGACTGTTTAGATGGTCAACTTGATCCTGATTCAACTTTGGTACCTGGTATCTGTCCAGAAATTTGTCCATTTCGTCCAGGTTTTCCAGTTTTGTTGAGTATAGCCTTTTGTAGAAGGATCTGATGGTGTTTTGGATTTCTTCAGGATCTGTTGTTATGTCTCCCTTTTCATTTCTGATTTTGTTAATTAGGATTTTGTCCCTGTGCCCTTTAGTGAGTCTAGCTAAGGGTTTATCTATCTTGTTGATTTTCTCAAAGAACCAACTCCTCGTTTGGTTAATTCTTTGAATAGTTCTTCTTGTTTCCACTTGGTTGATTTCACCCCTGAGTTTGATTATTTCCTGCCGTCTACTCCTCTTGGGTGAATTTGCTTCCTTTTTTTCTAGGGCTTTTAGATGTGTTGTCAAGCTGCTAGTATGTGCTGTCTCCCGTTTCTTCTTGGAGGCACTCAGAACTATGAGTTTCCCTCTTAGAAATGCTTTCATTGTGTCCCATAGGTTTGGGTACGTTGTGGCTTCATTTTCATTAAACTCTAAAAAGTCTTTAATTTCTTTCTTTATTCCTTCCTTGACCAAGGTATCATTGAGAAGAGTGTTATTCAGTTTCCACGTGAATGTTGGCTTTCCATTATTTATGTTGTTATTGAAGATCAGTCTTAGGCCATGGTGGTCTGATAGGATACATGGGACAATTTCAATATTTTTGTATCTATTGAGGCCTGTTTTGTGACCAATTATATGGTCAATTTTGGAGAAGGTCCCGTGAGGTGCTGAGAAGAAGGTATATCCTTTTGTTTTAGGATAAAATGTTCTGTAGATATCTGTCAGGTCCATTTGTTTCATAACTTCTGTTAGTTTCACTGTGTCCCTGTTTAGTTTCTGTTTCCACGATCTGTCCTTTGAAGAAAGTGGTGTGTTGAAGTCTCCCACTATTATTGTGTGAGGTGCAATGTATGCTTTGAGCTTTACTAAAGTGTCTCTAATGAATGTGGCTGCCCTTGCATTTGGTGCGTAGATATTCAGAATTGAGAGTTCCTCTTGGAGGATTTTACCTTTGATGAGTATGAAGTGTCCCTCCTTGTCTTTTTTGATAACTTTGGGTTGGAAGTCGATTTTATCCGATATTAAAATGGCTACTCCAGCTTGTTTCTTCAGTCCATTTGCTTGGAAAATTGTTTTCCAGCCTTTCACTCTGAGGTAGTGTCTGTCTTTTTCCCTGAGATGGGTTTCCTGTAAGCAGCAGAATGTTGGGTCCTGTTTGTGTAGCCAGTCTGTTAGTCTATGTCTTTTTATTGGGGAATTGAGTCCATTGATATTAAGAGATATTAAGGAAAAGTAATTGTTGCTCCCTTTTATTTTTGTTGTTAGAGTTGGCATTCTGTTCTTGTGGCTGTCTTCTTTTTGGTTTGTTGAATGATTACTTTCTTGGTTGTTCTAGGGCGTGATTTCCGTCCTTGTATTGCTTCTTTTCTGTTATTATCCTTTGAAGGGCTGGATTCGTGGAAAGATATTGTGTGAACTTGGTTTTGTCGTGGAATACTTTGGTTTCTCCATCTATGGTAATTGAGAGTTTGGCCGGGTATAGTAGCCTGGGCTGGCATTTGTGTTCTCTTAGTGTCTGTATAACATCTGTCCAGGCTCTTCTGGCTTTCATAGTCTCTGGTGAAAAGTCTGGTGTAATTCTGATAGGCCTTCCTTTATATGTTACATGACCTTTCTCCCTTACTGCTTTTAATATTCTATCTTTATTTAGTGCATTTGTTGTTCTGATTATTATGTGTCGGGAGGAATTTCTTTTCTGGTCCAGTCTATTTGGAGTTCTGTATGCTTCTTGTATGATCATGGGCATCTCTTTTTTTATGTTTGGGAAGTTTTCTTCTATTATTTTGTTGAAGATATTAGCTGGCCCTTTAAGTTGAAAATCTTCATTCTCATCAATTCCTATTATCCGTAGGTTTGGTCTTCTCATTGTGTCCTGGATTACCTGGATGTTTTGAGTTAGGATCCTTTTGCATTTTGTATTTTCTTTGACTGTTGTGTCGATGTTCTCTATGGAATCTTCTGCACCTGAGATTCTCTCTTCCATTTCTTGTATTCTGTTGCTGATGCTCGCATCTATGGTTCCAGATCTCTTTCCTAGGGTTTCTATCTCCAGCGTTGCCTCGCTTTGGGTTTTCTTTATTGTGTCTACTTCCCCTTTTAGTTCTAGTATGGTTTTGTTCATTTCCATCACCTGTTTGGCTGTGTTTTCCTGCTTTTCTTTAAGAGCCTGTAACTCTTTAGCAGTGCTCTCCTGTAAATCTTTAAGTGACTTATGAAAGTCCTTCTTGATGTCCTCTATCATCATCATGAGAAATGTTTTTAAATCTGGGTCTAGATTTTCGGTTGTGTTGGGGTGCCCAGGACTAGGTGGGGTGGGAGTGCTGCGTTCTGATGATGGTGAGTGGTCTTGATTTCTGTTAGTAGGATTCTTACGTTTGCCTTTCGCCATCTGGTAATCTCTGAAGCTAGCTGTTTTAGTTGTCACTGTTAAGAGCTTGTTCTTCAGGTGACTCTGTTAGCCTCTATGAGCAGACCTGGAGGGTAGTACTCTCCTTAGTTTCAGTGGGCAGAGTATTCTCTGCAGGCAAGCTCTCTTCTTGCAAGGCAGGTACCCAGATATCTGGTGTTCGAACCAGACTCCTGGCAGAAGTTGTGTTCCACTCACTAGAGGTCTTAGGATCACGTGAGGAATCCTGTGTGGGCCCTTGCGGGTGTCAGGCGACTCAGCTGGCAAGGTAGCCGGGGCTCGAGTCGAGCGGAAGGGACTTGTGCCCCAGATCAGGCCCGGGTAGCCTGCTTCCCTATGTACCGCAGTCTCAAGTTCCACGCGATTGGATTGGGGTAGGCGCTGTGTTCCACTCACCAGAGGTCTTAGGGTCCCGTGGGGAGTCCCGTGTGGGCCCTTGCGGGTGTTGGGCAAGACTCTGCTGTCAAGGTAGCCCGGGGCTCGAGTCTCGAGTCGAGCGGAAGGGACTTGTGCCCCAGATCAGGCCCGGGTAGCCTGCTTCCCTATGTACCGCAGTCTCAAGTTCCTTGCGATTGGATTGGGGCAGGCACTGTGATCCACTCACCAGAGGTCTTAGGGTCCCGTGGGGAGTCCCGTGTGGACCCTTGCGGGTGTTGGGCAAGACTCTGCTGGCAAGGTAGCCCGGGGCTCGAGTCTCGAGTCGAGCGGAAGGGACTTGTGCCCCAGATCAGGCCCGGGTAGCCTGCTTCCCTATGTACCGCAGTCTCAAGTTCCGCGTGATTGGATTGGGGCAGGCACTGTGATCCACTCACCAGAGGTCTTAGGGTCCCGTGGGGAGTCCCGTGTGGACCCTTGCGGGTGTTGGGCAAGACTCTGCTGGCAAGGTAGCCCGGGGCTCGAGTCTCAAGTCGAGCGGAAGGGACTTGTGCCCCAGATCAGGCCCGGGTAGCCTGCTTCCCTATGTACCGCAGTCTCAAGTTCCGCGCGATTGGATTGGGGCAGGCACTGTGATCCACTCACCAGAGGTCTTAGGGTCCCGTGGGGAGTCCCGTGTGGACCCTTGCGGGTGTTGGGCAAGATTCTGCTGGCAAGGTAGTCCGGGGCTCGAGTCTCGAGTCGAGCGGAAGGGACTTGTCAGTGTAGACTCATCTTAAGTAAACACTTCTGTCTCAAACTCATTATTATGTAAGAATAATGTCTGACACTGGAAATTTGGACTTCAATATATGAATTTTGGAACGGTGGAACTCAAAACACTATTAGCCTAAATCTGAATCCTTTCTCTCTTTCTGACTAAGCATGCTTCCACTGTAGAAGTGGGGACGATAATGCTTATCTTGGAAGACTTTGCAGGTTAAGTGAGATGATCCACAAAGTACTTATTGGGACATGAAATATGGTCCTACTCAGTAATGCTGAATTTCACTATGCTAAGCTCTCTACTCACTGGCTTATTGGAATGAATTTGTCTCTTCTCCATACAGCTGAAAAAAAAAATAAGTCAAATTTTCATTTGATTTTCTTGCCCATTGGAAATAAGTCTGGCCTCTTCGAGATGTTTGCCAATTTCTTTCTTAGCTTGTTTCCTGGGAGCAGGAAGATGGCTATTGAATTATAAGTGCATGAATAATTAAGCCAAAACAAGAGAAGGTTGATGATAATTTTCTCCATATTATAATTGTAGAGCAGTATCTCATAAAGAGTTAACCCTAGGGACTTTATTGATTTAACTGAAACCTAATCAACCAGAAACTCAGAAATCCTCTCAAGCACTTTTCATGAATGCTGATGTGATGAGGAGCTGGCCTTTCCTGAGCTGTGGACTTGCCACCCTCCTTGCTGTTTTGTCAAATGGTGTTCAGTGACCACTCCATGGAACATTATTTCCTATAACTGAACTACTTCCACTTTGCCATCACAGAAAACTAACTCAGCTCTACTCCACAATGGTCAGACCTTTAACTAGAGACTCCCTTCTTATTGGGCATGAAGGTCACGCATTTGGAAATTCATAGAGCTTGAAAGAGAAACTATCTTCCTGATGGTCTCTATGTCCTCATGTTAGGGTTCCCATTGGGTTAGCTGCTTCTATTTTTAATATATTTGTTCATTTATTTCTTCCACAGTTTTCTGAATAGGCTATCCTTCATGAGTAAGGGAACACACATTTCCTACTCTGGTTTGGTTCGAGTGCATTTTTCCTCAGGTGTGGTCCTGGCTTTCTAACATTTTCACAGGCACATCCTTGAAAGTTTAGGATGTTTAACTCATCACAAACATGAGAAGAATCACTGGATAGTCTGGAATTTCTTTCCTTTTCTCAATTAAGTCAAGAATGAACATTCTTTTCTTGTTCCTCCTAGCTTCACTTTAGAAATCTGCCTCTATGTTAGTGGGGGTTTGCTCTCTGTTAGTTGGTAAGATGAGCTGGCTGGCCATGGGTAGTGTATTAGGGTTCTCTAGAGTAGCAGGATTTATAAAATGAATCTCTCTCTCTATATCTATATATCTATATATCTATATATCTATATATCTATATATCTATATATCTATATATCTATATATCTATATATCTATATATCTATATATCTATATATCTATATATCTATATATCTATATATCTATATATCTATATATCTATATATCTATATATCTATATATCTATATATCTATATATCTATATATCTATATATCTATATATCTATATATCTATATATCTATATATCTATATATATCTATATCTATATCTATATCTATATCTATATCTATATCTATATCTATATCTATATCTATATCTATCTATATCTATCTATCTATCTATCTATCTATATATGTATGTATACACACACACACACACACACACACACACACACACACACGAATTATTAGATACACAGGCTCTGATCCAAGTAACCCAGCAATGACAGGCTATGGCTATGAACAGAAGGTCTAAGAATCCAGAAGTTGATCAGTCCAGTCAGTCCAGCTGGTCTTCAGGAGATGCTGGAATTCTGAAGAAACAGGCTCTAATGCCAGCAAAGGGATAGGCTTATTAGCAAGGCAAGAGAAAACAGCAAAGAGAAAAGCTTTCTTTTTTTCCAAAGTCTTTGAGCAGAAGGTGTTGCCCAAATTAAAGTTGTGTCCTCCTGTCTCAAGATCTGAATCAAAGGCCTCTGTCTTTCTACCTCAGAGGTCCTGACTAGAAGTGGAGCCACTGATTTCAAGCAAAAATGATCTCTCGCAGGTGTCCTCTCCATTTTGGGACTGTATTTCATTCCAGATGTAGTCAAGTTGACCACTAAGAACAGCTATCACAGGCAGGTCCTCCACTTAGCCGGTATTGGTAAGGGTAAGACTATGTAGGATTCTTTGTGAATTATTGCTGGATCCATTTTTCAAAATTTGAGGACTTTGGGAAGAGATATAAAGTGTTACTTGTGATGGAAGGGAATCTTATAGGAGAGTAATGGGCCAGTTCTGAGCATTGTCAGCAAAGATGGTCTTGCATTGAGTAGAGAGTCAACAATTGTTCCTATCACTAAACTACTATGTTAACTAGAGATTAGAACAAGTATAATGAAGCAGTTGAGTAATAAATACCCTCTCCAAAAAATGGGAAGAAATTATATTTAACAATTTAAGATGTGTTGAAAGGGTATTTTTTTTTTAATCTTATCCAGTATTGAAGAATGTGGAACCTAGAGGTGCCATCTTCCTTTGAAATCTTTTCTGGTTTATGAGGAAAGGTTAGAAACCACTTCCTTAATTAAAATGGACCCTTAATGTGCATACTTACTGTGGATGTACTTCTTCAAGAAACAGCAGTAAAGTCTTTTCTGACTCCTGATACTAATCCTGGACTGGGACCACTACATAGTTTAGAAGAGATTAAAAGGCACTGGAGATGATGAGTTTTTGTCATTAGGTTATTTTTCCTTTATGATTTGTTTTGTTTCATGGGGAGCAGAGAGTGATGGGAGAAAACAAACCCACAGAGGTTCAAGAAATAGCCAGCCTTACACAACTATCATTTAGAAAAGCTGGGTCAGGAGGAAGAGAAGAGGGGGAAGAGAAAAATGGGGGGAAATCAGGTATACGAGGAGATGAAGGAGATGTTCAGAGGGTCAGGAAATTGAACAGAGGTGTGTGGCAATGAGGGGTGGGGAACTGGGGGGTAGCATCCAGAAAGTCCCAGATGCCAGGAAAGCAAGAGCCTCCCAGGACCCCACGGGGATGATACTAGCTGCCCAACAAAAGGGAGAGAAAACCTGTAGAGACTATATCCAGAGGTTAGGCATGGGTCCTTGTTTGAGGGATGAGGCCACCCACGCCTTCTCAAAATTTTAACCCAGAATTGCTCCTGTCTAAAGGAAATACAAGGACAAAGAGTGGAGCAAAGACTGAAGGAAAGGCCATGCAGAGATTGCCCCATCTCACAGTCAACCATCAGACGGAGCACAGGGATGCCAATGGAGGAGTTAGGGGAAGGACCGAAGGAGCTGAAGGTGATGGGAGGGGAGGCCCTTGGTCCGGTGAAAGCTTGATGCCCCAGTGTAGAGGAATGCTAGGGCAGGAATGGGAAGGTGAATGAGGGAGCACCCTCATAGAAGCAGGGTAGGGGGGGATGGGATAGGGGTTTTGCAGAGGGAAAACTGGGAAAGGGGGATAACATTTGAAATGTAAATAAGTAAAAGAAAAGGAAAAAAAAAAGGAAAGAAAAGCTGGGTCAGAAGCCCAGTATGAGACCTAAGAGGGGACCATTCTACTCATTATTGTTGCTCCTTACCAACAAACTTCCATCAACCAACTTACACTATCTATTTTTAGGGTCTAGGCAGTGATGGAACCAGAGGCCCTGTGCATTCCAGGCAAGTACTGTCCCAGTGAACCATGCCTCCAGCTTCTCAAACCATCATTTTATGTTTTTATGGTGGATGGGAGAACCGCTTGAAATGAAGCAGAGTGCTCAGGAGAGCCCTTCACTTGTCGGGTATTTATTTTCTGTAGGTCATGTTTTTATTTTTGTTTCTGAGAGTTACATATGGACTTCCTTCCTGTAGGATACACCCAGCTACTTGATGGCAGCTACAACTCATCTTTTTGATAAGACAGTATTTTAAGAGAACTATATTATATGGCGTGAATCTTGCTGACATGGTCTAGGGTAGCAATTGAGAGTCTCACCACCGGTCCAATTACCGTTTTATGCTGCTCACAAAAATTTACATTTTCCTCATTATTCTGTTCTGTTGGAAATGTGTTAAAATTCTCCAGTGGTGGTTCCCTCAGTGCTTTCCCTCTGGCACAGTTAAGAAAATTAACTGGTGTATATAGTTACTGACTTCGTTATTTTGAATTACTTGGGAATATTTTTGGACTGGTGCCCGTGGAAGTGGTATGTCTCTCCAGTGCGTTGGAAGGATATGGTAGCCTCAGGCTGGACCAGGTGCAGGGCATCAGGGGACCTTGCATTTTCTCTGTTAGAGTTCTTATTTCAACACTGTTACTGTTACTGTTTATGTTTTTTTTTCCCCCTCCTCTTGGCTGCAAAGTAGAATCTTCTTAGGTGAGTTTAAAATCATTTCTATATTTATTTATTTATTTATTTGTTTATTTATTTATTTATTTATTTATTTATAGGGGAGAGCATGGAATGCATGCTGTAGTGGTAGCATGTGTGGGGATAGAAAGAAGACAACTTGCCTAATTGGCTCTGGGTTCAGGCATTGAGCTTAGGAGGTCAGACTCCACAGCAAGCTCTTTACATCTTTTTTTTTCCAGTCAGATGAACCTGATTCAATCACCTGCCATCTGTCCATTTTGGGAGCAAATTACTTAAAATTGCCTAAAAATTGAATACTTTTTCTGCTAAATTGGCATAATAATACCTTTTTCCCCCCCCTGGATATTGTCTTTATTTACATTTCAAATGTTATCCTATTTTCCCATTTCCCTCCCTCTCAAAACACCCTATCACATCCTCTCTCCCCCTGCTTTTATGAGGGTATTCCTTCACCCACCTACTCACTCCCACCTCCCCGCCCTCAATTCGCCCACACTGGGGCATCTGTCAAGCCTTATAGCCTTATAGGACCAAGGACCTCTCCTCCCATTGATACATGACAAGGCCATTCTCTGCTACATATGCAGCTGGAGCCATGTGTACGTCTTTGTTGATGACTTAGTCCATGGGAGTTCTGAGGGGTCTGGTTGGTTGATATTGTTGTTTTCCTATGGGGTTGCAAACCCCTTCAACTCCTTCAGTCATTTCTATAACTCCTCTATTGGCGATTCCCGTGCTCAATCTAATGGTTAGCTGTGAACATCTGTATCGCGAGCTTTTGTTCCCACTGGAAAGAACATGCTCAGGACAACCGGAATCTTCTGCGGCAAAAGCTTTATTGCTTACTTCTTCAGGAGCCAGAGAGAAATGGCAAAACCCCGTCCCTTTTAAGGAGAATTATCCTCCACCTAGGACGTGTCATTCCCTGATTGGCTGCAGCCAATCGGCGAGTTGTCCTCACAGGGAAGGCAGAGCACATGGAGTGGAAAACTACCCTGGCACATGTGCAGATTATTTGTTTACTACTTAGAACACAGGATGTCAGCGCCATCTTGTAATGGTGAATGTGAGGGCGGCTCCCCACACATCTGCCTCTGTATTTGTAAGGCTCTAGCAAGGCCTCTCAAGAGACAACCATATTGGGCTCCTTTCAGTATTCACATCTTGGCATCCACAATGGTGTCTGGGTTTTGTAACTGTGTATGTGATGAATCCCCAGGTGGAACAGTCTCTGGGTGGCCTTTCCTTCAGTCACTGCTCAACACTTTATCTCCATATTTGTTCCTTCTAAGAAGGACTGAAGCACCCACACTTTAGTCTTCCTTCATATTGAGCTTCATGTGGTCTGTGAATTGTATCCTGGTTATTTGGAGATTTTGGGCTAATATCCACTTATCAGTGAGTGCATACCATGTGTGTTCTTTTGTGATTGGGTTACCTCACTCAGAATAATATTTTCTAGTTCTACCCATATGCCTCAGAATCTCATGAATTCATTGTTTTTAATAGCTAAGTAGTACTCCATTTTGTAAATGTATCACATTTTCTGTATCCATTCCTCTGTTGAAGGACATCTGGATTCTTTCCAGCTCTTGGCTATTATAAATATGACTGCTATGAACATAGTGAAGCATGTGTCCTTAATACATGTTGTAGCATCTTCTGGGTGGGTTGGTATTGCTGGGTCCTCAGGTAGTACTATGTCCAATTTTCTGAGGAACCACCAAACTGATTTCCAGAGTAGTTATAACAGCTAGCAATCCCACCAGCAATGGAGGAGTGTTCCTCTTTTTCCTCATCCTTGCCAGCATCTGCTGTCACCTGAGTTTTTGATCTTAGCCATTCTGACTGGTGTTAATGTGGAATCTCAGGGTTTTGATTTGCATTTCCCTGATGACTAAGGATGTTTAACATTCCTTTAGATGCTTCTCAGCCATTCGATATTCCTCAGTTGCAAAAAACTATTCTCAACTATAAAACAACTTCTGGGGGAATCACCATCCCTGACCTCAAGCTGTATTACAGAGCAATAGTGATAAAAACTTCATGATATTGGTACAGAGACAGGCAGTAAGATCAATGGAATAGAATTGAAGATCCAGAAATGAATCCACACACCTATGGTCACTTGATCTTTGACAGAGGAGCTAAAACCATCCAGTGGAAAAAAAGACAGCATTTTTAACAAATGGTGCTGGCTCAACTGGCGGTTATTATGTAGAAGAATGCAAATCGATCCATTCTTATCTCCTTTACAAAGCTCAAGTCCAAATGGATCAAGGACCTCCACATAACACCAGATAAACTGAAACTAATAGAAGAGAAAGTGGGAGAAGAGTCTCAAGCACATGGGCACAGGGGAAATTTTCCTGAACAGAACACCAATAGCTTATGCTCTAAGATCAAGAATCGACAAATGGGGCCTCATAAAATTGCAAAGCTTCTGTAAGGCAAAGACACTGTCAATAGGACAAAACAGCAACCAACAGATTGATAGAGGGCTAATATCCAATATATACAAAGAACTCAAGAAGCTACACTATAGATAACCAAATAACCATATTAAAAATGGGGTACAGAGCTAAACAAAGAATTTTCAACTGAGGAATATCCAATAATATCTTATTACAGAGTTTTGAGTATTAAATGGGGACATGTATATTATATTTATAGCATAGAATTATATAAAGAAGAAATAAGGTTTAATTATGATTATTGCATTGGGAAGCATAAGGTTTTTTACATGTCGATGCTATCAACAGCTACATATGGCATATACAAATGACTCTCAGTATTACCATCATCTAGTGTAATGATATTTTCCAGGTAAACCATCTGATTTGAGAGCTGGTTCCTTCTTCCAGTCTTTTTCTTTTTGGAGCCTCTAGTAAAAGAGGAGATACATAAATTTTATCTTTGTCCAATGGTGAGGTAGGTGTGAGATTAGGGAGAGGGCTTTGTTGTCTGTTTTGTTGGTGTCTCTCTGATCCCCCAAATGTTTTTACCAAGTATCATTACCAAAGTTCCTGTCACATCTTGTTCAAGATGTTTCAAAGAAAGTCAAGGCCACAGCTGGTGGGTCTTGGGATGGGTGCCAGAGTCTTGTCTGGAGACTTGATCATGCTGAGAAATTACTGGGTCATGATACTCTGATAATAGAAATCAAAATACTAGTTGATAAATCTTGAATACTTAATTTTTAGGATTCAATAGTCCTTTACTCTTAGCTCTTTGAGTGATCACATGAAAGGGTTCTGACTTTCTGAATGCCTCCCCAGTAACTCCCAAGGCCCCAAGATTCAGTAACTACAGATTCAGGGTGTGGCCTGTCCTATGAAAGGGTCTCCACTGGTAGACCACAGAGCAGTGACCTCCATATAGTGCACATGAGGCAGTGTTTGGAGTCCCTGCTTTTGATCAACTTCCCTCTCCAGTTCAAAGTTTAGAGTAGACCTTGACCTTTATTCATGGATCCTTCCCTTGATAGAATGTGTCAAATAGTCTATATATTCAGGATGTGCTAAATTTAAGATTTTCACTTGCATCTTGTATTGATTTTTGTCAAGACATCCAAACTTTTTTTTGATTCTGATCTTAATAAAGATAGAAAAAGACACAGCATGGAGAGCTATTTTTGAATTTTAACTGGGTGTCCTGTTCCCCTCCTCTACCATATCCCTGGTAGCATCTGACATCCTTACTTCCAGGAGGATGACAATTTTTACCTCTATCCCCTTGTATTTCCTATCATTTCTGACACTCTTCTGCCTCAAGCTAAGGTTTTTACCAATTGGTTTAAATGGAGTGCGACCAATTGGCTGCTGGTCATTAAGATGCAGTCAATTTTCAATAAATGAATAAAGGAAAGAATGAATGGACAAACAAGCAAAACCTAGTTTGTTCCCCAGCATATCTTTCCTTTTGGGATCCATTCAGAGAGATCAGTCTTTGGGTCTGAGAAACTCAGCTACAATGGAAGGCAGGTCTTGTTCTGGGCTAGCTATCCTGCCCCATCCTGCCTTGTATTTAATTACCTTTTGTTTTTTCCCCAAGCAATTAGTAAAGTGCCAGCCTGTCTCAGATGTGCTAAGGAGAACCAAGAGAAGATGTTTTTGTGCACACTTGAGCCAAAGTGTTAAAGGAAAACTGGCACATTTAAGCTTGGGGCTGGGAGCATGTGGAGATAGAAATGACAGTAATTAATATTTATTGCGCAACCATAATGTACATTTTTAGACATGAGCTCATTTTATTCTCACAGCTACCCTGTACAGTCTATTCTAAGTAAAAATTGTGTTTGGCCAGGCCAGGGACTTGCTGAAATCCTAGAGTTAGTAAATGGCACAATTTAAATTTTAACCTGGGTGTTTTCACACAAGACGATCTTGTTTCTCACTGTGAGAAGAATCCTGCCCGTGGCTGCAACAGTGGCTAGAGTCGAGGCAACTCTTTAAGACAGGACAACTGTATTTCCTGCATTGTTCCCTTTACCTTCTTCGTTTGTTCATCCATTTAAACAATATTCCCTGGGAACTCCTTTGTCTCATCATAGTTCTAGATATTCAAGATACTAATGAGATCCTGAATATTATAAAAATAATCCCTGCCCTTGTACAATTATATTTAATTACAGAGATCGCAAAAGCCACCCAGGCATGATGTAATGGTAAGCTTAATTTGGGAGCAGATAAGGAGATAATGGAAGATGGCAGTTGTTGGAGAGGTGGGGATCAGGAAAAGCCTCATGGAGATAGTAGTATGTGGGTTGAAATGTGAGCGATAAGAAGAATGTAGCTATGCCAACAGTTGGCTAAGCACCATTTCAAGCAGAGAAACTGCAAGAGGACAAAGATATGAGACACTCAAGAAGGTAATTAGATTGCCTTATTATTTCCAAAGAAAATGCTATTCATTAAGGAAGATAGCCTGTTCAAAATAGGCAGAGTCCTGAGTGCTCAGAAAGGTTATCACTTGGAGAAATATTTGCAAAAATAACAGGCAAGTAATTTGAGCAGGTTTGACTTCAAGAGCTGGAGAGTGGCAGAGACAGAGGCAGGCATATTGACATGAGCAAATGGAGGACTGAGAAGGGACATTTAAGGCTGAATCATTTGATAAAGAAAATTGTCAACTGCAGCGGCAGTTCTGACTTTGCTGGCTTTGAAATTGCATTTGGAACGAGGAGACAGTAAAATTGTATAAAGCTACTTTGTGCTGGCAAAGAATATACTGAGTGGCAGTTGGGATTGTGATCAAATTCAGTCTCCTCCAATTCTGCAATTATAAACTGTTTTCCAAAAGTGTAGGCAGGTAGGCTGATTAAAGTACATGCTCTGAACTAGCCAAATGCTTCCTCCAAATGTTTAAAGTCTGGGCTAGGTCCTTCATCACGCAACACTTTCTGTGTTTAAATATTAATTACAATAATTTCATTTTTCAGCTTCACTACTTAAAATATCAATTTAGATGATGGATCACGAACTTTAAGGCCAAAAGAATCATTGATCACTTGTCTCTTTCTCTCTGCTATCATTATACAAAGGAGCTGGCAATTGTCAAGCACCCACAGTCACAAAGCCAGACATAGATGGAAAACCAATCAACTGCATTTCTACAATATCAAAAATGAATGTCAGGAGATGCAGAGTCTCAAGTCTAATGGCTTGCCCACTTATAGTATGTACAGCCTTTCTGATACTTTGTCACTCAGCACATTTTTGTTTATTTCTCTCTTGTTTTTTTTTTTTTTTTTTTTTTTTTTTTTTGTGAAATCACCCCAAATTGATTGTTACTATTAGTGAGCTGGATAACAGACAGGAAATAGAATATGTGGGCTTGGCAGTGCCTCAGTGGGCAAAGTACTTGCTGGGCAAGCAAAAAGACTTTGGTTCAGATCTTCCAAACTAACATAAAATGGCATGCTGGAGCTGGTGAGTGGGAACAGAGCTGGAGCTGGTGAGTGGGAACAGCGACAAGAGGATCTCTACTGTTCCCTGGCCAGCCAGTCTTGTCCAAACAGTGGGCTTCAGGTTCAGTGAGAGACCCTGTCTCAAAAAATAAGCCGAGGGTGGATGAGTAAGATATGTGACATCAACCTTTACATGTGCAAGCATGGATGAGCCCATCTGTGTTCACACAGGAAATACCACACTGGCATATACTTATACAAATGATAAAAAAAAATAAAGGTGAAAATCCTCCAAGCCAGCATGCTAGAGGTAATGAGATTGTGGGATATCAAGGACAAGTTTCTATGATAAAGTATTCTTTATATTTTAGAATCATGGGGAGATACACACCTCTTCTCTCATTCAGTTACCTGTTTTGGCTTCATACCAGAAGTTAGGGTATGGTGAATTTTATATACATACCCTATTACACCATGTATTACACCATATTATATACACCATTCCTATTACAGTTTTGGTAGGTAATTTGTAGCCAAAAAGAGACATCTGTATTGGGGGATTAGAGGGGCAATGCCATTCAAGACAGATATTTCTATAGTGCAGGTTTAGGCCTAGGGGAAAGTGAGGCAGCTAAGAACTGTTGATTAGAAAGCTGTGTACAAGTTAGGTTATATAAGTCAGGTCTGGTTCTACCTCCCAAGGCCATGCTCTCAGAAATAAGACTTAGACTCAAAATATATTTACAAATACTTTAGCCATATAATTAGGCTCTTTTCTGACTAGAATCATAAGATAACTCATTTATTTTAATCTACATTCTACCACATGGCTTAATCTACATTATACCACCTGTGCTCAGATACCATGCATCCATCTCCTTACATCTTCTTGGTGAATCTCTCCTCACTTGGCTCTATTCCCAGAATTCTTTTTGTCTCCTGGAAGTCCTACCTTCTATTTCCTGCCTAAGCCATAGGCTTTTTAATTGACAGATGATGCATCCATACAATATACAAGATATTCTTTCTACAAAACTGCCTCTTCCTATGTTAAAGTGGAAGGAACTGAGAGCTAGATAGATGAAGGAGGAAGAGGAGGAAACAAATTTGGACAAGATGAGTAGACTAGGCTATGCCACACATTCTGAAAATTTGTTGTTCTGTGAAATTGGATGCTATGCTGGGCTGGCTGATGAGAAAAATGGGGACTGAGAGCTCCTGATGAATGAAGTACCACCAGGAAGCCAACTAAGGACCAAGCAGGGATGAGATTAGCTGAAATATCCAACAAATGGAAGGAAGAACCTGTAGAGACCATATCCACAGGTTTGGCAAGGCCCCCAGTTGGGGGATGGAGCCACCCACTCATCTCCAAATTCTTAACCCAGAAGGGCTCCTGTCTAAAAAAAAAAAAAAAAATACGGGGACAAAGTGTGGAGTAGAAACTGAAGCAAAGGCCATCCAGAGACTGTACCACCTGGGGATCCATCCCATATACAGATGCCAAACCCAGACATGATTGTGGATGCCAAGAAGTGCTTGCTGACAGGAGCTTGGTATAGCTGTCTCCTGAGAGGCTCTGCCAGAGCCTGACAAATACAGAGGCAAATACTTGCAGCCAACCATTGGTGTGAGCACAGGGACCCCAATGGAGGAGTTAGAGAAAGGACTAAAGGAGCTGAAGGGGTTTGCAACCTCATAGGAAGAACAACAATATCAACCAACCAGATACTCCAGAGCTCCCAGAGACAACAAAGGAGTACATATGGTTCCAGCTGCATATGTAGCAGAGGATGGCCTTGTCATGTATCAGTGGGAGGAGAAGCCCTTGGTCCTGTGCAGGGCTGAATGTCCCAGTGTAGGGGAATGTCAGGGCAGTGAGGAGGGAGTGAGTAGGTGGATGGGTGGGGGAGCATCCTTATAGAAGCAGGGGAAAGGGGATGGGATAGGGGATAATAAGGAATAGCATTTTAAATATAAATAAAATATCCAATAAAATAAAAATAAATAAAATAAGTAAAAAGAAAAAAAGAAAGATACTGAGAGGATGCACAGATAAGCATGAGCTGCAGTGAGAATAACTGGCAAAGAGCTAGAAGAAATTCTATGAATTGAGCTCTTTTCTGTTCTGAGCATTTATTAAGTGGTTAGGAAGCAAGGCAAACAACATTATGATTTAATGGTGTTTATGTCATTGTCAGGAGACACCTTGGATTTGGCATCCAGGGAGCAATGATGTCTTGTGCTAGTGCCTCCGTGATGGGCAGCAAAGCTTCTCCAGATGAAGGATGGAAAGTGTGAAGACTTGGAGAGAGAATTCCAGAAAAAGAGAGAACATGAGAGAGAATGATGTAGAAAGAATTCGAGAGGGAAGGGATATTACACACTCAGAGAATTACACGCACATGGAATTAGAGAGAGAATGATACACAGAGAGAATGAGAGGGAGTCTACCACATGTACACACACGAAATGCATACACAGACACAGAGAGACACAGGAGAGAGGGGGGAGGGAGGGAAGGAGAGAGAGAGAGAGAGAGAGAGAGAGAGAGAGAGAGAGAGAGAGAGAGAGAACCATGGTATATCGTGGTAGCACATGGGCAGTTGAATTGCTCGAGGTCTATGGTCAGGTGTTTTGAAGGGGTTCTCCTGCTCTCAGAACTCCCTCCCACAGTCTTCAACACTTCTAATAATCTCAAACAATGTTAGTTTACAGGGCTTATACATATTGCTATCTATCATGTTCAAAATAAAGCCAATGTTAATAATAGTCATTAGCATTTTCAATAGACAGTAATATAATTTTAATATAAAACTTCTTTCGAAATAGCAAAAATACACGAATTTTGGGAAGTTTAGAATTTTTACTTTTTTTTTTTTTTTTTTTCAAATCTCAACATGCCTGGTGCAGTGGAAGACAGGTTTTTGCATTTCCTCCACTTGTCTTTCTTCACTGCATGCAGTTGGGACTCCAATAAGTGCGGTTTAGCTTCTATTAAGCCATTCTGTATTTAAGGCAGATTCTCAGGTACAGAGCAAGGGGGTCTCCAAGGTATTGATCACTTTCTGTAAGTTTTCTAATATGAGGAATCTTTCTTCTAGATGCTATACACGATCTACTTTTATTATTTCACCAAAGGCCATCTACTTCTAGAAGAAAAAGATTGTAATTTCGAAGACTCAAAACCGATCTCTGTACTAACCTTGCAACTTTTTTATAAAATCAAAATTACTTAAAAATAACATGAATGATTCTTGACTTTCTTCTTTACGCAAAATGTTAAGGTCAGAAAAAAGCAGCAAGAATACATAGAGACTTTTGGGCATGGGTATGCTTCTCTCATTATTTTACAACCCACACCTACTCTAGCAGTAATTCTTACCAGCTTACCACCAAAACAAAACAAAATGAGACCATACTGCTTCTCTTTGCTCTATTTTCTCCTGCTTAGTCTATTGCCACAGTCTCCTCACTCCTCTTTGATTAAGCCCTCATACCCTCCCTTGACCCAAGGAGCCAGAATGATTCCTTTGTGGTAAAGTAGACCTCACTGTAGCATCCTCTTGCCTCAACCCTGTTATGGGTTCTCCAGAGGAAAAGGCATAGGTCTTAAAGTCACCTATAAACAGATCAATGCCATATTTATTATCCAGATTGGTACTATTCTGAGAAAGAACTTTTAAATAATTATGTCTGGATAGCAGTCGTGAATACCTGCGGTTTCTCATTTCACTGTCACTTTGCTCTGCCCCTCTTCAGCAGCCCTCAGTGCTACATAGCCCTCTCGAATACCTTCATGCTGGTTTCTTTAATGCTTTCTGATCTCTGTACAAACCTTAGCCTAGTGCAAATGACTTGCTAACATTCTATATGAAATGGTAAACTCTCTTCCCACCCCCACCTCCTAGCTCTTCTTCTTTGGTTTACTTTTCTCTGTTGATTATATTCACTAATAATCTCATATTGCATTGTTTCTTTTACTAGGATGAGTGGTCCATGAGGCAGGACAGATTTTTGATGTTGTAAGGTTTATGATGTATTTCCAGGGAGGCCTGTAAGAAACATATTTGCCTAGCTACTCATCTCTAATACCCATCCATTATTTACTTTATTCCTCAAATATTGTACAGGGGAGAAACAAATCCACTCCTACATCTGGGAGTATGTTCTAATTTCTCATGCTGTGATGCTATGATATCATTTCTTCCGGTCTGAATTCTTGGGAAATACCTTTTAATGCCTTACAGCTTAGTTCAAGGAAGTGCACTGTAGCTTTTCTTGGCCCACTCAGGTAGAGTCAACTCCTCTTTCTTTCATCTCACCCTTGTACTTCATCACAAATCTGATGAAGTCATCATGCTGTTACATTTCCTAAGATACTAACCCCCATAATGTACATGCTGCCTTGTAAGTACTTGCTAAAAAGAACAACATGCTTATCCAAAATCAGGTACTATGTAGAATCCCTTTGCCCAGAAGAACCTGGCATCACAGAGTCTGAGAGGCCAGGAAAACAAGGAATGGAGGCTCATGAATAGTTGCCTTTCAGAAAACACAGGACGACTTCAGCCACTCTTGTTTTTTTATTGATATTCTTAAATTGGAAGTGTCAGAAGTATGCTAAATGTCTCTGACACACTCATACTTAGGCAGCACAAAGCAGATGGCTGACTTTTTACGTAGTTTCTGATCTGATTATCATGTATAGCATAACCTTTACTCATCAGACTGCTGTATCTGATGGTTCTATTTTTACTAATTTATTCTATCATATACTACATTGTGACCACAGCCTCCCCTCCCTCCTCTCTTCTTAGTCTCTCCCTCTTTCCTCCCCATTATTATCTACTCCTCTGTTTCTCCCACAAAAGGGCAGGCCTCCAAGGGCTGTCAACCAAAATCAAGTTTGAAGGGTCTCTTCACATCTGTCCCTTTGTCCTTAGTGATTCAACAAGTGGTCTTTCATTTTTTTACTTTCTCACTCATTGCTATGTTTAGTATTAATCGTCACCTTGTCGTATCACCTGGCAAATGGGCCTCTGGGCATGCCTGTGGTGGCATATCTCAATCACACTAATTGAGCTGGCAAGACTCATCTACTGTGGGTGGATCCACTCCCTGAGCGGGACTGTATAAATGGAGAATGGGGGCTGAGCAGTGGCAGACATTTGTAACTGCTCCCTGTTCTTGGTTTGGATATGATATATGATCTGTTTCTTCACTTTCCCAGTGTCTTGACTTCCTCATCATGATAGGCTGTATGTGCCTTGAATTCCGAACTAAAATCAATGGCTTTCTCCTGGTGCTTTTTTCATAGTATTTTATCACAGCAGAAGAGACACTAGCAGGCTCATGTAGAATATGTCTGGCCCATAAAACACCAATGTGTGATGGCCTGGAACTTATGTTACAACAGGTGGATCCCTGTGTAGAGCAAGGGCTTTTGGCCAGACTGCATTAGCATCAAGTCTTGGATTGATCACTTTTTTTTAAAAAATTTTTTATTAGATATTTTCTTCATTTACATTTTAAATGCAATCCCGAAAGTCCCCTATACCCTTCTCTGCCCTACTCCCCAACCCACCCACTCCCACTTCCTGGCCTGGCATTCCTCTGTACTGGGGCATAAAATCTTCGCAAGACCAAGGACCTCTCCTCCCATTGATGGCCGACTAGGCCATCCTCTGCCACATATGCAGCTAGATACATGGTTCTGGGGAGTACTGATTAGTTGATAATGGGATTTTTGTGCTTCCTCTTTAAGGCCTTCTACCTGTTTAGCCGTGTTCTCCTGTATTTCTTTAAGTGAGTTATTAATGTCTTTCTTAAAATCCTCTACCAGCATCATGAGATATGATTTTAAACCCGAATCTTGCTTTTCAGGTGTGTTGGGGTATCCAGGATTCGTGAGAGTGCTGAGTTCTGATGATGCTGAGTGGTCTTGCTTTCTGTTAGTAAGATTGTTATGTTTGCCTTTTGCCATCTGGTAATCTCTGTCGTTAGTTGCTATAGCTGTCACTGGCTGGAGTTTGTTCCTCCTGTGATTTTGTTAGCCTCTGTCAGCACTCCTGGGAGTCCAACTCTCTCCTGAGTCTCAGTTGTCAGAGTTCTCTCTGCAGGCAAGTGTGCAGAGGTCTGGGTCTCAGCTTTGCCCTCTGGCTGAAGATGTAGGCTCCAAGGGATCCTGTCCCAGAAGCTATGTCACTTCTGCTGCCCGTGTTCTGTGCAGAGTGGTCTCTTTGGGACCTGGGATACAAGATCAATTGATTACTTTCTTGGGTTACTTTAGGGAGCTTCTGAGAATCAGTCTCATCAATCTCATCATTTATAACACATTAAGACATTCAATGTGTGGCTGCTTCTGTCATTTTATAGAGATTAGACTTGGTTTTCTTGAGACAGTGTCTCATGTAGCTCAGGCTGCAACAAAACTCTTTGTTCCCAAGTGCTGCCTTTTTGGTGATGGATTCTTAATATGTAGCCTAACTGAGTGCAAATTCACTATCTTGACTCGTCTTCTAATATTGTTATCCACCATCAAGCCCAGCTTAAGTTGTGGATTTTAAATAGTGAACAGAGTTATTTTTTAACTTCCTTTTATCCTATATTAATTGTATATGACACTGCCTCACATAGGACTTTTAACATGAGTAAATAATGCATTTTGTGGCATTTACCTATTTTTATAACTACCCTTCTATTTTTTCTCATTATTCTTCTGGAGAGTTTAACTTCTTCTTTCATGTCATATATATTCTTGTAATTTTATGTCTCGATATAAAAATCTATGGACCACAAAGGAGAGAAAATGTGATATATCTTTTTCTTGATTGTAAGAGAATACTATATTGAAAATGCTAAATAAATAAGCAAACATATTTGGTAGCCCAGGACTTTTGTTTACAGCCTTGCAACAGTGAGGAGAATTTTCCAGAAGAAAAAGACTGAGTTTGAAAGACGAGCATGTATGGCTACAGCTCCAGGGGATCTAACACTTCTAGCCTCCATGGGAACCCAGACTCACAAGCACATACCTACAAGTAGGTACACATGCACCTATTTAAATTAAAAATAATAAGTCTTTTTAAAAAAAATCATTGGGATATAACCCAGTGCCAATTTAGCATAATTGTGGATAGTTTTAAAGGCACTACTGTAAAGGCATTGCTATAAATGCATCTGCGGTAAATCATTTCTACAGCAAGCACCATTTCATCACCACAGGATTGACTTTTATCATCTGTCATTTCCTATGATCTACTTTCAACACATCCATGAAAGAAACTTTCCTCCTTTGATTGAAAATACATCATCATCATCTTCTTCACCTTCACTTTCATCTTCATCATCATCAATAACAGTAGCCGAAGCAGCAGCAGCAGGAAAAGAATCTCATATAGACAAGGCTGATCTTGAACTCCCAAGTGACTGAAGTTGGCCTTGAACTCTTGAATCTCCTGATTTCATGATCTAAATGCTAGGATGACAAATATGTTCCATTAGGTCTGACCCTGATTTTGTCATGATTGTTCTGATTATAAACACATTGTCTTTTACATTGAGATTTAGAATTCTTATATTAAAAATATTTATACCTTGAAAAAAAAAAGAAAGATAAGTGTGAGGAGCCGCCCTTGCAATCGCCATTACAAGATGGCGCTGATATCCGGTGTTCTAACTGGTAAACAAGTAGTCTGCACATGTGCTGGGGTATTTTTCCATTCCTTATGCCCTGCCTGTCCCGTGGCGTCATCTGGGCTGATAGTGAGCAGCCAGTCAGGGTGAAATACGTCTCCAACCCCTCTTGTGGTCTATTTAAGGACCAAGTTTCCTGTGTTCTGGGCCTCCTCCCCCAGAAGCTGATCATCTTTCTCTCGAGATGCATTAAAGCTATGCTGCAGAAGAACCCGTGTGTGTCCTGTGTGTGTGTCCTCGCTGGAGAGACTCCTTATCATCACAGACACAGATAAGCATGAACAATGAGTGACTAACCAGGAGCAAAGCATTGCGGGACACCAAAGAATGTTAAGGCAGGGGAGTGACTACTGACCTATCAGACACTGAAGCTTTGTGCACCTTACAAAAATAAAGCCAATTGCTACTGTTGTCTTTTCCCTCGGTGAGGATATCTACGCTCACCAGTGATCAATGCTAAAAGACAGAGATGAAGGTCCAGAGTACCAGGTTCTCAGTTTTCCCTGAATCCTCCTAAGTTTCTCAGTCTCAGAGTTTCAGAGTTGAAATCTCTGGATGTTGGGCCAGAAAAAGAAGATCTGCTGCTCAGAAGGCACTGGACTTCCCTGTAGCCATCTGCTTAGTACACGGGACTGGCTGGAGTAAACGCTCTTTGAGGTTAACTATAGGAAGTTCCACTCTTAGGAAAACACTTCTCAAGCTGAGGTGTGTTCAAAGTAATTTCAATCCTTGCTCAAAGGCAGGCAAGACAGATCCATGCATGTGTTGGGAAAAATACATTAAAGGGCTCTTGGCAAGGTTGAGGTGAAGAAAGAAATGAACTCACTTTTAATACATTGTCATGTTATATTTCATTAGGTATATTTAGGTTCTGGGATTTCTGATGAACGACTATCAATTCTAAGCCATGGTATGAGTGGAGATGCATGTTGTCAGATGTAAACCGTCACATATTAACCCTTTCTTAATGGCCCTCACAGCTGTATCTGCTTCCTTCTGTCATCTCTAGGTGTGAAATTTAGCAATTCTTTCCAAAACTCTCAGCCTCTTGCCTGGGCTGCTTCACTTTTTATCTTCTTTGGTCACTGCCTTCAGAAACTAATTATGTACTTCACCTTAAAGTCACTGATTAAAGAGGTTATTGTGTCTTATTCATATTTCTAGCATAGGCACCACATTAAATTCTGTGTATAAACATCTGAACTGAAGTAGCTAGCTTGTGTCCTTGCAAGGGTCAGAGTTCTGGGATGAGTCAGGTTGCTTTGCCTTTTTTAAGCTGTTGTCAGTGCAGATTCCTGATGTGCTTCTCTTAAAGCAGTCGTCAGTGCCTTTCATTACTGTGATCCTCAAGGCCATATATTTACACACAGGAAGAGTGCTATTGGGCCATCTAGAACATTGGGCTACCTGGAGTTACAGAGTTGAACATGAGCTGCTGTGCAGTAGGGTCTGGTAGATGCACAATTTCACATTTCTCTGCTGAATTCACTTTGCATAAGCATTCATTTTCTCTATTATTTGAAGTGCACAAATAAACCATAGGGAGATGTTTGCATGCAAGATTTGGCTCAAGGGAAAGGTGTATAAATATGGATGCAATGGTTTCACTCATATGATGTATATGTTGTCTTGATGACATTTCATAGAGCTCCACATTGGACTGTGTTCTAAGTTGGAGAAGTGAAAAATATCAGGTTGTTCAAAATATATTTTAACACAAATCAAAACACATACATTATTTTCACTTTATGTTGATTGATTTTTGTGGAGAAATTATATTCCTAGATCCAATCAAAGACATGACAATGAAATGCAGTGGCAGATACTGGTGTAGCATATGGCCACAACCCCAGCCACTAAAAAAGATATTAAGAGTAATAATAATATAATTTTTATGCAGATATAGATCTGAATATTATGCAAGTATTCTTTGTTCATATAAATTTTGAAATCACTAAGTTAAAATTCATAAAGATTTTATATAAAGATACATGTAACCCATTAGATTTTAAAGTGTGTTGTGAGATGTGTATGGTGTGTGTGTGTGTGTGTGTGTGTGTGTGTGTGTTATCATTTTTCCTAAGCATACATGAGTATGGACCATCTCCTTCATTTTTTTTTTCATATTATCATCTTGAGGCTAGCATTCCATACATAGCATTTGAGAAAATGTCTAGAAGGATGACTTAGATCTTGTAGGACTCATACATTATCTAGGGAATTGGAATTAGCCTTTCCATGGAAAGTATAAAGTACTTTCAAATTTCAAAGTTTTATGTGTTTGAAACATGACCCACAAGCCTATTTACATTTCAGGTGATTTGGCACAAGAAGCAGTTGTCATGGTAGCCTTGCCATGGTACTCAGACAACTGGATACCTGCAGAAGAAGTGCAGGAAGTCAGGCTGGATAAGATGAGGCAGGCGAGAGAAGCTTGGCAGACCTTTCAAAGATCAGCTCTGCCCACTATGTGGTCACTTCTCAGCACTTGGACTTTTGCACCTCATTTCCAAGACAGAAACAGAAGGGCTGGCTTCTAGAACTCTGCTGTTGCATGTCTCCTTCTTCCATTTGCTTTACAGGTTTACACAACACACAGATTAATAGAAGTTAGGAATCTTATGTTTTGAAAGGCCAAGAGTAAAATGTTGGGGAAGACTTCTGCATGTTAAGAAGGAAGGCTTTCCTGCAAGATTAACTGAAATCAACAGAAAAGAATTGGAAGAGTTCTAAACTGGAAGCTCTGGCTGGCTGAGTCAGACTTCCAGATATAATCTGTTTGACCACATGTTGATTTTCTAATGACGGAATTATGAAAACAATGGAGATTCTTCTTTCCTTTGAAAAATTCAGAGATTTAGCAACAAGAAGCTACAATGCTTTGTGAAAACATTTGTAAGAGCCTAAGAATAAAAGCCTAATGAGATGGGTAATTCCAATTTTCCATAGTTTCATCTTTTCCTTCAATACTTTTGTACATGTTTTAACTCTTTTTTTATTTATTTAAATTTTAATAACATTTTTTTTTTTACATGCCTAGTCCTGTAAGACTTGGTAGCTTATGGTCTCTGCACTGGAAGTATTCTTTGGCCCTATGTAATGTAGATACTTTTAAAAAAGCAATTCTACTTGGAAACACAAGACCCACACAGTGAAAAAAAATTGTTAAATCCAGCAGTGAGGTTTCATAGTTACATCTCAACCATGATGTGATAGAAGCACCCTCTTCCTTTAATAGGATAATTCGTGATAGAGCTATATGAGTAGAAGTAGATGCTACTAATTGGGTAACTAAGTGAACTGCATGTTCTTTCAAATACCCAATATATTTTGTTGTTTGTGTTTTGAATTTCTGTAGTTGCATGAAGCTTATAGATCTTTAATGTAAGTTATGTAAATAAAACTGAACATCACATGATGAAATGGTAGTAAGGTAGAGGAGGGAAAGAATAAGTGAGAGCACGATTCGGATATTGAGAGAAGGAAAGCACAGCAGAAAGGGTTACCCTGACAAAGGGTAAGGGCTCATGGACTGGGATCTCTGAGAGGCAGGCACAGGTTCAGCTCAGTTGAAGGCTCCTTGGTGTTCTTTCAAATTTCCAGCATCACTTACAGTTCTCTCTGACTATCTATGCTTTCGTGAAGCTTATAGTTCTTTAATAATAATAACACATGCACATAATAAAAATTGCTATTGAAACCTGAGTTTGGATCCCTTATCTAACTTCTACTTCTACACCCTTACTGCTCTTCCTGGGTAACTATGTGAACTATGACACAAAATAATATTTAAACTCAAATTTAGTGAAATACCTATCAAGAAACTGAGCTAAGACTTGCCCAGAGACTGTGGCTGTCCATGGCATTCTCTATGGTAGGGGGAAAAGAGAATCAATTTCCACTTCCTGTTGGCCTTATGGTAGAAATACAGACAGAGCAAGCTATGCTCTAAACCACCTTGAACTTCATGGAGTCCATAAAAAGTAAAGTAGTATCAACATAAAATACTTTAAGAGTCCATTAGTGCTGCTTGACTAAGAAAAACACATTTTCAGGCCAGCATGAAAGGCCATTGGGACAGTCTGTCATTATCAGACATCTGATTATGCTGGGGGCGATCTGCTCAACCCCCTACCTTTGTACTTCAGCATCTGCTTCTTCATAGTTGTTACCTGAAATATTTATACAGAAAGCTTTGGCAAGCAAATCTGTGTTTAGATGCTTCACTGAAGAGAGGGTGACCAGAAGAATTGTCTTTTCTAATGCTTGATTTAGACCATCTTATTGGCTAGATGTACAGCATCCCAAAAACAGTCATAAGATCTACCTTAGTAGCATTGCCAATAAAAATAATGCTACTTTCCTATTAAGCATAGAATAGGAAAACTTATGTCTTATGCAGAAGCTTTGAGGTGCTACTGTAAGCAAACCTACCTTGCAGAGATGAGTAAATATTAATAATTTTAATTTAAGTAATACTTCAAATATTTCTCTTTGTATTTTCATGTATATTATAATCACATTCATGATCAGACCAAGAGTGTTCTCATATCAGCCTTAAAAAGTTGTATGAATTTTAAAGTGATTAAGAAAAAGAAAAAGAAAAAGAAACAGGACTGGAGAGATAACTCAGGGGCTAAGAGCACTGATGCCTCTTCCTGAGGACCTGGGTTTGATTCCCAGCACAGACATGGCAGTTCAGAACCATCTGTAACTCCAGTTCTAGGGGATCTAACTTCCTTTTCTTTCCTCCCTGGGCACCAGACTTACATGTGGAACACAGGTACATATGCAGGTAAGACATCCATGTGCATAAATAAATAAGTAAGTATTTAAAAAGAAAAAGATGGGCTGGAGAGATGGCTCAGCGGTTAAGAGCACTGACTGCTCTTCCAGAGGTCCTGAGTTCAATTCCCAGCGACTATGTGGTGGCTCACAGTCATCTGTAATGTGATCTGATGCCCTCTTCTGGTGTGCATAAAGAGAATGACAGTGTACTCATATACAGAAAATAAATAAATGAACCTTAAAAAAAAAAAAAAGCCGGGAGTGGTGGTACACGCCGTTAATCCCAGCACTAGGGAGGCAGAGGCAGGCGGATTTCTGAGTCCGAGGCTAGTGAGTTCCAGGACAGCCAGGGTTATACAGAGAAACCCTGACTCTAAAAACAAAACAAAACAAAAAAAACCAAAAACCAAAACAAAACAAGACAGTTTTATTTTATGTTTGCTAGAATGTTTGTTTGTTTGTTTGTTTGTTTATTTACTTTAAACATAACCAAATCTGTGCACTCATGAACTCACAGCAACTGTGGTTACTTAAACAGGATTAAGCCAGTCAACATTCCATCATGGATTGAGAAGGGCTCTGTTCACAAGGCCCCATGTCTACTTGAGTAGCTATTAGCTGCTGGGGGAGAGAGAGTCATTATTCCTTTAAGGTGGGTGAGGCCCTTAAAGGAATAATGGTCTAGTAGATGACACACAGGCATCACTAATTGGATTTATTGAGTTATTGATAAAACAAAAAGACAAAGATGTGAAGTTGGGAGGGGGTGTGCTGATATGTGATCTGTGTGGAGGTGAAGAGGTAGAAGGTTATGGACATAAGGATATATGTGTGTGTGTGTATGCATGCAATTCTCAAAGAATACATTTAAAATATTGCATGAAAAATCTGAGTTTCCATCCAGTATCCTTTTCCCCATTGTTTAGAAGTCCCTTTAGCAGTTCTTTCTGGCATCTCTTCTGTCTTTGTTGCTTTTTTTGTTGCTATGACAAACATACCTAAAACAACTCAAGGGAAAGGGGGTTATTTGGAATCACCATTAAGGATGCATTACTGTTGGTAAGTCAGCGGCAGGAGCTTGGGACAGTTATTTGCTCTGCATCCACTGTCAGGAAGCAAGGAAAGATGGATGCTCACACTTGGCTGACTTTTGCCTTTTATGTAGAATAGGACTCCAGCCCATGGAATGGCACCACCCAATTTCAGATCAGATCTCACTTCATTCAACCCAGTCAAGATAATCCCTTGGAAGTACACCAAGTGCCTAACTTAACCAAGACAGTCATTCTCAGAAAAGGTCTATCATACAAAGGTTGTTATGCATATGTCATAGATGTATAAATGCAGGGATAGATGCTTTTCTTAGAGGACTGTCTTAGTCAAGGTTTTGCTCCTAGAAAGTTAAATTCCATCAATCTTCTTAATCTTATGAGAAAACATTTAGAGGAATTGTACCCAAGTACCTAGACTGGCACAGAAAAGAGGAGAATGTTTTAGTTAGGATTTCTATTGCTGTGATAAAACACCATGAAAAATATCAACTTGGGGGAGCAAAGTGTTTATTTTATCATTTGCAGCTTGTAATCCATCATCCAGGGATGTCAGAGCAGGAAGCTAAAGGCACGACCTAATTTAAAGGCTGTGAGGACCGCTGCTTATTGGCTTGCTCTCATAGCTTTCTCACTCTCATTCCTTATAGCATCCTGAGACACCTGCCCGGAGGTGGCACCATCCACAGTGAGCTGGGTGCTTTCACATATTCATTAATCAAGAAAATGCACCACAGTCTTGCCATAGGTCAATATGGGGGCTATACTTTCCAGCTGAGGTTCCCTCTTTTTTTTTTTTTTTCTTTCCATTTTTTATTAGGTATTTAGCTCATTTACATTTCCAATGCTATACCAAAAGTCCCCCATACCCACCCACCCCCACTCCCCTACCCGCCCACTCCCCCTTTTTGGCCCTGGCGTTCCCCTGTTCTGGGGCATATAAAGTTTGTGTGTCCAATGGGCCTCTCTTTCCAGTGATGGCCGACTAGGCCATCTTTTGATACATATGCAGCTAGAGTCAAGAGCTCCGGGGTACTGGTTAGTTCATAATGTTGATCCACCTATAGGGTTGCAGATCCCTTTAGCTCCTTGGGTACTTTCTCTAGCTCCTCCATTGGGAGCCCTGTAATCCATCCATTAGCTGACTGTGGGCATCCACTTCTGTGTTTGCTAGGCCCCGGCATAGTCTCACAAGAGACAGCTACATCTGGGTCCTTTCGATAAAATCTTGCTAGTGTATGCAATGGTGTCAGCGTTTGGATGCTGATTATGGGGTGGATCCCTGGATATGGCAGTCTCTACATGGTCCATCCTTTCATCTCAGCTCCAAACTTTGTCTCTGTAACTCCTTCCAAGGGTGTTTTGTTCCCACTTCTAAGGAGGGGCATAGTGTCCACACTTCAGTCTTCATTTTTCTTGAGTTTCATGTGTTTAGGAAATTGTATCTTATATCTTGGGTATCCTAGGTTTTGGGCTAATATCCACTTATCAGTGAGTACATATTGTGTGAGTTCCTTTGTGAATGTGTTACCTCACTCAGGATGATGCCCTCCAGGTCCATCCATTTGGCTAGGAATTTCATAAATTCATTCTTTTTAATAGCTGAGTAGTACTCCATTGTGTAGATGTACCACATTTTCTATATCCATTCCTCTGTTGAGGGGCATCTGGGTTCTTTCCAGCTTCTGGCTATTATAAATAAGGCTGCTATGAACATAGTGGAGCATGTGTCCTTCTTACCAGTTGGGGCATCTTCTGGATATATGCCCAGGAGAGGTATTGCTGGATCCTCCGGTAGTACTATGTCCAATTTTCTGAGGAACCGCCAGACGGATTTCCAGAGTGGTTGTACAAGCCTGCAATCCCACCAACAATGGAGGAGTGTTCCTCTTTCTCCACATCCTCGCCAGCATCTGCTGTCACCTGAATTTTTGATCTTAGACATTCTGACTGGTGTGAGGTGGAATCTCAGGGTTGTTTTGATTTGCATTTCCCTGATGATTAAGGATGTTGAACATTTTTTCAGGTGCTTCTCTGCCATTCGGTATTCCTCAGGTGAGAATTCTTTGTTCAGTTCTGAGCCCCATTTTTTAATGGGGTTGTTTGATTTTCTGAAGTCCACCTTCTTGAGTTCTTTATATATGTTGGATATTAGTCCCCTATCTGATTTAGGATAGGTAAAGATCCTTTCCCAATCTGTTGGTGGTCTCTTTGTCTTATTGACGGTGTCTTTTGCCTTGCAGAAACTTTGGAGTTTCATTAGGTCCCATTTGTCAATTCTCTATCTTACAGCACAAGCCATTGCTGTTCTGTTCAGGAATTTTTCCCCTGTGCCCATATCTTCAAGGCTTTTCCCCACTTTCTCCTCTATAAGTTTCAGTGTCTCTGGTTTTATGTGAAGTTCTTTGATCCATTTAGATTTGACCTTAGTACAAGGAGATAAGTATGGATCGATTCGCATTCTTCTACATGATAACAACCAGTTGTGCCAGCACCATTTGTTGAAAATGCTGTCTTTCTTCCACTGGATGGTTTTAGCTCCCTTGTCGAAGATCAAGTGACCATAGGTGTGTGGGTTCATTTCTGGGTCTTCAATTCTATTCCATTGGTCTACTTGTCTGTCTCTATACCAGTACCATGCAGTTTTTACCACAATTGCTCTGTAGTAAAGCTTTAGGTCAGGCATGCTGATTCCACCAGAGGTTCTTTTATCCTTGAGAAGAGTTTTTGCTATCCTAGGTTTTTTGTTATTCCAGATGAATTTGCAAATTGCTCCTTCTAATTCGTTGAAGAATTGAGTTGGAATTTTGATGGGGATTGCATTGAATCTGTAGATTGCTTTTGGCAAGATAGCCATTTTTACAATATTGATCCTGCCAATCCATGAGCATGGGAGATCTTTCCATCTTCTGAGATCATCTTTAATTTCTTTCTTCAGAGACTTGAAGTTTTTATCATACAGATCTTTCACTTCCTTAGTTAGAGTCACGCCGAGATATTTTATATTATTTGTGACTATTGAGAAGGGTGTTGTTTCCCTAATTTCTTTCTCAGCCTGTTTATTCTTTGTGTAGAGAAAGGCCATTGACTTGTTTGAGTTAATTTTATATCCAGCTACTTCACCGAAGCTGTTTATCAGGTTTAGGAGTTCTCTGGTGGAATTTTTAGGGTCACTTATATATACTATCATATCATCTGCAAAAAGTGATATTTTGACTTCCTCCTTTCCAATTTGTATCCCCTTGATCTCCTTTTGTTGTCGAATTTCTCTGGCTAATACTTCAAGTACTATGTTGAAAAGGTAGGGAGAAAGTGGGCAGCCTTGTCTAGTCCCTGATTTTAGTGGGATTGCTTCCAGCTTCTCTCCATTTACTTT
This sequence comes from Mus musculus, assembly GCF_000001635.26. Classification (NCBI taxonomy): domain Eukaryota; kingdom Metazoa; phylum Chordata; class Mammalia; order Rodentia; family Muridae; genus Mus; species Mus musculus. The sequence continues at coordinate 107,168,129 of NC_000068.7, forward strand.
GATGTTGGCTACTGGTTTGCTGTAGATTGCTTTTATCATGTTTAGGTATGGGCCTTGAATTCCTGATCTTTCCAGAACTTTTATCATGAATGGGTGTTGGATCTTGTCAAATGCTTTTTCTGCATCCAACGAGATGATCATGTGGTTTTTGTCTTTGAGTTTGTTTATATAGTGGATTACATTGATGGATTTTCGTATATTAAACCATCCCTGCATTCCTGGAATAAAACCTACTTGGTCAGGATGGATGATTGCTTTAATGTGTTCTTGGATTCGGTTAGCGAGAATTTTATTGAGGATTTTTGCATCGATATTCATAAGAGAAATTGGTCTGAAGTTCTCTATCTTTGTTGGATCTTTCTGTGGTTTAGGTATCAGAGTAATAGTGGCTTCATAAAATGAGTTGGGTAGAGTACTTTCTACTTCTATCTTGTGAAAAAGTTTGTGCAAAACTGGAATTAGATCTTCTTTGAAGGTCTGATAGAACTCTGCACTAAACCCGTCTGGTCCTGGGCTTTTTTTGGCTGGGAGACTATTTATAACTGCTTCTATTTCTTTAGGGGATATGGGACTGTTTAGAAGGTCAACTTGATCCTGATTCAACTTTGGTACCTGGTATCTGTCCAGAAATTTGTCCATTTCGTCCAGGTTTTCCAGTTTTGTTGAGTATAGCCTTTTGTAGAAGGATCTGATGGTGTTTTGGACTTCTTCAGGATCTGTTGTTATGTCTCCCTTTTCAGTTCTGATTTTGTTAATTAGGATTTTGTCTCTGTGCCCTCTAGTGTGTCTAGCTAAGGGTTTATCTATCTTGTTGATTTTCTCAAAGAACCAACTCCTCGTTTGGTTAATTCTTTGAATAGTTCTTCTTGTTTCCACTTGGTTAATTTCACCCCTGAGTTTGATTATTTCCTGCCGTCTACTCCTCTTGGGTGAATTTGCTTCCTTTTTTTCTAGAGCTTTTAGATGTGTTGTCAAGCTGCTAGTATGTGCTCTCTCCAGTTTCTTCATGGAGGCACTCAGAGCTATGAGTTTCCCTCTTAGAAATGCTTTCATTGTGTCCCAAAGGTTTGGGTACGTTGTGGCTTCATTTTCATTGAACTCTAAAAAGTCTTTAATTTCTTTCTTTATTCCTTCCTTGACCAAGGTATCATTGAGAAGAGTGTTGTTCAGTTTCCACGTGAGTGTTGGCTTTCTGTTATTTTTTTTGTTATTGAAGATCAGCCTTAGTGCATGGTGATCTGATAGGATACATGGGACAATTTCAATATTTTTGAATCTGTTGAGGCCTGTTTTGTGACCTATTATGTGGTCAATTTTGGAGAAGGTACCATGAGGTGCTGAGAAGAAGGTATATCCTTTTGTTTTAGGATAAAATGTTCTGTAGATATCTGTCAGATCCATTTGTTTCATCACTTCTGTTAGTTTCAGTGTGTCCCTGTTTAGTTTCTGTTTCCATGATCTGTCCATTGGTGAAAGTGGTGTGTTGAAGTCTCCCACTATTATTGTGTGAGGTGCAATGTGTGCTTTGAGCTTTACTAAAGTTTCTTTAATGAATGTGGCTGCCCTTGTATTTGGAGCATAGATATTCAGAATTGAGAGTTCCTCTTGGAGGATTTTACCTTTGATGAGAACAAAGTGCCCCTCCTTGTCTTTTTTGATGACTTTGGGTTGGAAGTCAATCTTATCAGATATTAGGATGACTACTCCAGCTTGTTTCTTCATACTATTTGCTTGGAAAATTGTTTTCCAGCCTTTTATTCTGAGGTAGTGTCTATCTTTTTCTCTGAGATGTGTCTCCTGTAAACAGCAAAATGTTGGGTCTTGTTTGTGTAGCCAGTTTGTTAGTCTATGTCTTTTTATTGGGGAGTTGAGACCATTGATGTTAAGAGATATTAAGGAAAAGTAATTGTTGCTTCCTGTTATTTTTGTTGTTAAAGTTGGCATTCTGTTCTTGTGGCTGTCTTCTTTTAGGTTTGTTGAGGGATTACCTTCTTGTTTTTTCTAGGGCATTGTTCCCGTTCTTGTATTGGTTTTTTTCTGTTATTAACCTTTGAAGGGCTGGATTCGTGGAGAGATAATGTGAGAATTTGGTTTTGTCGTGGAATACTTTGGTTTCTCCATCTATGGTAATTGAGAGTTTGGCTGGGTATAGTAGCCTGGGCTGGAATTTGTGTTCTCTTAGTGTCTGTATAACATCTGTCCAGGCTCTTCTGGCTTTCATAGTCTCTGGTGAAAAATCTGGTGTAATTCTGATAGGCTTGCCTTTGTATGTTACTTGACCTTTTTCCCTTACCGCTTTTAGTATTCTATCTTTATTTAGTGCATTTGTTGTTCTGATTATTATGTGTCGGGAGGAATTTCTTTTCTGGTCCAGTCTATTTGGAGTTCTGTAGGCTTCTTGTATGTTCATAGGTATCTCTTTCTTTATATTTGGGAAGTTTTCTTCAATAATTTTGTTGAAGATGTTTGCTGGTCCTTTGAGTTGAAAATCTTCATTCTCATCCACTCCTATTATCCGTAGGTTTGGTCTTCTCATTGTGTCCTGGATTTCCTGGATATTTTGAGTTAGGATCTTTTTGCATTTTCCATTTTCTTTGATTGTTGTGCCGATGTTCTCTATGGAATCTTCTGCACCTGAGATTCTCTCTTCCATCTCTTGTATTCTGTTGCTGATGCTCAAATCTATGGTTCCAGATTTCTTTCCTAGGGTTTCTATCTCCAGTGTTGCCTCACTTTGAGTTTTCTTTATTGTTTCTACTTCCCTTTTTAGGTCTAGTATGGTTTTGTTCATTTCCATCACCTGTTTGTATGTTTTTTCCTCTTTTTCTGTAAGGACTTCTACCTGTTTGATTGTGTTTTCCTGTTTTTCTTTAAGGACTTGTAACTCTTTAGCAGTGTTCTCCTGTATTTCTTTAAGTGATTTATTAAAGTCCTTCTTGATGTCCTCTACCATCATCATGAGATATGCTTTTAAATCTAGGTCTAGGTTTTCGGGTGTGTTGGGGTGCCCTGGACTGGGCGAAGTGGGAGTGCTGGGTTCTGATGATGGTGAGTGGTCTTGGTTCCTGTTAGTAGGATTCCTACGTTTACCTTTCGCCATCTGGTAATCTCTGGAGTTAGTAGTTATAGTTAACTCTGTTTAGAGATTGTTCTTCTGGTGATTCTGTTACCGTCTCTCAGCAGACCTGGGAGACAGATTCTCTCCTCTGAGTTTCAGTGCTCAGAGCACTCTCTGCTGGCAAGCTCTCTTACAGGGAAGGTGCGCAGATATCTTGTTTTTGGACCTCCTCCTGGTCGAAGAAGAAGGCCCAAAACAGGGCCTCTCTCAGAAGCTGTGTTGCTTTGGCAGTTCCCAGAAGCTGTCAGCTTCTGTGGTGCAGACTCTCACCTGTGCAGACTAAAATCCTAAGTTCCAGGGAGTCCTGGAACCAAGATGGTGACCGCTGCTCCTGAGGCTGAGGCCGTCTCCCGAGCCAGGTGGACACCTGTCCTCTGGTCCGGATGGTGGCCGGTTGTCTGCGGCCCGCCCAGGCTGCTGCCTCAGCGGCTCTGTGCTTCCGCCCGTCCCAGAAGCTGTCCGGTTCTCTGGCGCACCCTCTAACCTGTTCAGACTAATTTCCTAGGTCCCGCAGAGTCCCGGAACCCAGATGGCGACCACTGCTGCTCTGAGGTTCCCTCTTTAAGAATGAGTATGGCTGTGTTGAGTTGACATAAAACTAGCCAGCAAATAGAATAAGACTCACACCTGAGGCAACACAGTTTTCAGTTTCCCAAATTTTTCCTTGCTATAGCTGTTTGCAGCAGAGGAGGAGAGAATGTGCAGGTATGACTTACAGAGAAACGGTTTGGCTGGCAGCCATAGAAGATGCTATATGTAAATATGGTGCTAGCAGCCATAGAGGATGCTATATGTAAGTATGGCTATGTAATGAATAAAGAAGCCAGTCACAGAACTCTGTTAGGTGGTGGCATGGTTCTGCTACTGGATCAGGAAAACAGAATCAGGGAATATAAAGGAAATCAAATAAAGATAACATTTATACCTGATAGATATTTTCATTCTTACCTGAGAGTCTCTTCATCCATTGCAATATTAGCAGGTAGTGAGTTCCACTTTGTGAACCATAGTTATTTAATCTATTCAGTAGTTATTGGTACATTTTTAAATATGAGAAAAAGCAAAAATCAAACCAGGAAACTTTTCCTACCTTGAACACTTTCCCCCCCATAAATGTCTCTAGATAAACAATTTTAAAGATGATATTATAAATCTTTAAACATGTTGTGGCTATTAATGTACTGTGAAAAAAATTACCTTTACCTTTAGAATATTTATAGCACATCTCACCCAGCTTACTGGCTTCTATTTTAGTACTGTTGGGAAACTTCATAGATATTTTTTCCTCAGAATATAAGAAAATTTGCGTTGCCTATACATTTTTAAATTTAGAGATTATCATGAAAAATTGAATCTGCATGTCCTTCTGTACTGCTAGTTGGAGTCATATAAAGTAACATATTTTGATTTTATATTGCTAGATTATTCATGAATGTTTTACTGTATGGTTGTTTTACTGTATGTATATATATATATATATATATATATATATATGTATAATTTCACTAAACATTATTCAAAAAGATTACAATTTGACAGCTACTAAGTACTCCACCATTCTTATTTTAGAGTTTGTATCCGGATTTTGGATAAAAAGCTACCATCATTTGAAATTAATATCATTTTAACTATATTAAAGTATTATTTCAAGAGCCATGCTTTTATATATTCTTCTTTTCATAGAAAAAGATATATAAACTATTCTTTCACATCAATATGTTAGTAAAAACGTTTAAAATGTACTTATCTCAACTTTCATTTTTGTCTTAAGGCTTATCCTGGTATAATGAAATTCATGATACCTTGTTTTCTTCCCAAAGGACTTTTAAAATTCTCACAAGAATTTAAAAAATATTTTTATTTAGTTTGGTTATAGTGGTATGCTGTATACTAGTTTTTAAAAAATATGTTCTAACTTTTAATATGTTTGTTAAAATAAAGTAAAAATATTGATATTTGCCATTTTTGTCATATCCTAAATATAGTGGATATCCAGAAGTCTTTATAATAATAAGCTAATACTATTCATTATGTATTTTAAATTTAATCAAGAACACTACAATATAGAAGGATAGAAAGAGTTGATGTCTTTGCTGAAAGATTTAGTGTGTTTGAAGTCACTTTAGGAACACAGCCAGGTATGGGGTGCATTTTTATTGTGTTTAAAAACACTGCACACTAGTCAATAATCCATGATTGAATTAGAGTTAATTAGAATAATAAGAATTAGAATGTATGGAGCCAACACCTAACTTAACCCTTTGCTCAACTCAGATATTGTTGAAGGTAATTGAGGTAACTCATTAGAGGAGTTTTTAAAAGTACTACTGAAGATCTCAGCTAAAACCAAGCCAAGCCAATACAGTGTAAACTAAAGTTTAAAAAAAAGAATAGAATAAAGTACTTACCAATTCAAAAGGCTTCTATTTACATAGCAGTAAATCTAAAGTTCTAACCACAGAGTTTCAAAATCCATAAGGTAAGCCATACTGCTAGAGTAAATGACAACAGCTTTGCCAATATGAAAGGCAATAAAGTAAAAAAAAAACTAGTGAAAACCTTCAGAGGGGATATGGAGTTGCCTTTTTAGCCAACCAGTATATACAAACCTCCTTTTCAATATCCCTGTGAGAAGAAAAACACATAGTTCATTTCCCAATGCTTTCCTTGCTCTTTCTTATGATCACTACATTTTATTAGGAAGCCTGCCTGCCTTCCTTCCCCCCTTTCTCTTTCCTTCCTTCCCTCCCTTGGTCCTTCTCTCAGCCCCTCCCTCCCTCCATCTCTCCTTCCTTCCTTCCTTCCTTCCTTCCTTCCTTCCTTCCTTTCTCTCTCTCTTTCTCTCTCTCTCTCTTTCTCTCTCTCTCTCTCTTTCTTTCTTTCTCTCTCTCTCTCTCTTTCTTTCTCTCTCTCTCTTTCTTTCTCTCTCTCTCTCTTTCTCTTCCTTCCTCACTCCCCCCTCTCTTTCTTTCTTTCTTTCTTTCTTTCTTTCTTTCTTTCTTTCTTTCTTTCTTTCTTTCTTTCTTTCTTTCTAGCGTTTAATTTAATATACCAGGATTGTCTCAGGCTTGAACAAAGGTGCATTCGGCAAAGAAGGTAGAATTTATTTATTTATTTTTTTCTTTCAAGTAGAAAAGCCTACAATCTTCTCTGTTACGGCACCACACAGCAAAGAAATGACAGAGCAAGTTGGTGACAGACAACATTCTGAGAAGATAAATAGACTCTAAAATTGTTTTGACCTGAAAAATCAGTTCAGTTGTCTGTGGGCTTCATGGGGAGAAAATCACCTTTGTGAGAAAAAAAAATATTTATTTATTTTTCCTTTGAAAGGACGAAAACCATCTCAAGGGTGATGGAAGCTGTCATTGTGAGGTTGGAGGATTTTTTTTTTTTGATAACACTTATTTCCAGCAAGGAATAAATGTTTACAAAGAACCAGGGGACATGCACTCATTTTTTCTCAGCACTGAATGAAGACTATATCCTTCTTGACTGTTCTCCCAGGTACAAGACATTACTCACTTCAGCACACAGGAAAGAAAAGCAAAAAGCTGTCTCATCCTGTGAGGGCAACTGGCTGATGCCCCATTGGGTACAACAAACATCTCTGATTGAGTTCAGTGGGTAAGGATGTAGATTAGATAGAACAGCTTTAAACATTGTCCTCTGATCTGAGTGTCAGCAGCCCCTACATCTCCATGCTTTGTGGTGAGGGGCACATGGCAAAATGCCTCCCCCTGCCCTTAGTGAAAAACAATTATGATGGGTTTTCTATAAGTAGCCGACAGGCAGGAATAGTTTCCAGAAATTTCTAGGAAGGATGTCTGAGTTGTCATGGACATTCAGATTGAAGCTGGTTGATTCTTTGAGATGAAGAATATTAGAATCTGAAATCAAGAGGATGGAATGCCTTGGCGTATCAAAGCCAAGTGGTCCAAAGGAAAAGAAACAATTGAACTAAAACAAGCAAACAAACAAACAAATAAACAAGCAGCTGAGGGTTTGGTAGAGGTGGAGGGAAGGTAATTAACATTTCAAAGTATTTGTGTTGGCAAAAGCTGCTCCAATTTTTCCGTTCAATTAATAATTTGTATGTAAGGCAGATGTGGTTGATAGCATTTTCTCGCTGGGGAACAGAGTCCCCGCAAGAGTGGGCTGCGATGCTTTTGGGACATTACAGCATAATCAAGTGATACAGTCTTCCTGTGACTTTCACTCTGAAGGCAGTATTCAATCCCTGTACTAGGACATCTACTCTTGACACTGGGACACCCCAATGAGGCCATGACCAGCTCACCTTCCCTTCTTGCCCTCTACTCTTTTCAATTTTAAGATTTATTTCCCACTCTGTATTTCTTTCTAGCTTCACAATAGGGACTACTGTTCTATTCACTTACATTGCCAGCATTTAAAAATGTTTGTCTCCCATCAGCTTTGAGAGGTAACTGTAATATTTTGTTTTATACCTATTCGAGTTACAGTTAACTGTAATTGTAAACCTATATTTGATGCTACTTGCTGCTGAACAAATGTCTAGAACTTCACATTTGGAATCCTCATTTTGGCCTGAGCTGGTGGCAGAGCGAGGAGTAGAACTCAGGTACGGGAATGCTTGAGATAATTTTAGCTTCCACTAGGTGGCACTGTGAAAAAAATGTGTTGGAAAGCACTGTGGCTCCTTTGGAAACAAATGAATTATTCTCCAGGGAAGTCTCAAGGCCCAGTTCTCTGTAGCTCTTGTCTCAGCTTTTGCTCAGAGCTCTCCGTTCCAATGTATCCCCCTATCCATCATTGTCAGGAAGGAGATCATGAATGATTTATCTCTAATGATGAGTCATTAGTGAAAATTTCCAATGATTAATCTTTCAAAACTCCCTTTCTTGGGAAGTTTGTGTTCCTCATGGAGTTGGTATTCAATGAAAGAAGCCAAGCTGGGCATAATGCTTTCTCTTGGCAACCACAGGACGTACACCCCATAACTGTCACCTGGCTCATTTTGATTATTTTGGAAATCATCCCATTGTCACTTATAGAATATTCTGCTTTGAGATTTGGTATATGAGTTTCAGAGTTATGACCTTTGTCAATGGGTCACATCAACTCTGAGACATATTGGGCTCAATTAAAGTTGCCAGTTGCCCTCCCTCTGCCCAGGTTAATAGTTCTACAAATATACATACCAATGCACTTAGAGGCCTGTGTCAGGAACTAATCAAATTAACAACCAAGATTCAACATCATAAGATCCATATTCAGGTAGGTCCAAAAGGGGGCCAAGTTTGAAAATCTGAGTAGTCCTGAATCAGTCAATCAAAAGCCATTAAGGACATAACCAGAGTTTCACAGTGGAAGTTTTACTTGTGGATTTCAGCATTAGTTCCATTCTGTGCTAAACAAGTCCCAGCCTACAGTTCCTGACACCTCCTCTACAGACTTCAGAATTTATTGTGTATGTCCCCCAAATCAATTTATTTCAATACAGTTCTTAAATACAGGTCTTCCTCTTGCTCTCTTCCTCTAGCTTAATGCTAAATGATAGAGATTTGGGTGCCTAGAAAGGTCGTTATCAAATAACTAAACGTGACTTGGCTTTGAAGTTGGGCAGTAGGGAGAAAGGAGGAGAATTTCGGGGAACAGAGAAGGAATGCCTGTATTGTCTCCAACAGGCTGTTAGTGTGATAAATGTCAATCACTCCCCTAGTGAGGATGCAGAGGGAAGTGAGAACAGAGTAGTGAAAAGACTGTATTATACTATAATGCAGAATCTTTACACGCTCATTCAAAAGACTGTTGGCAAAAGAATAGACATCAGAGATACTCATGGTAACAGTTTAGACACAAATGAGGAACACAAAGAATCTGTGGGAGAAATGAAATGTTTTATATTGTGGCCCAAGATTTGCTAGGTTTGTATCCTGCAGTTGGAGTCAGTCCTTTTGGATATTGATGTGAGAATTCTAAGAAAATGACTTAGGATGCTGAGCTGTCTTATGTTGCTGATTATTTTGAAATGTGAGGAAAGAGATGTGTTCATGGGAGACAATTTAAAGTAAAAAAAAAAAAAAAAAAGGAATGTGGTACCTGATGACTTAGAAAATTTCCTTAAACCCAGATTGCAAAAGATGCTGAAAGTAGAATACTTGCTGTGCTCATTGGTTTTTGTTAATTCTATACAAATGTAGACATATCTGGGAAGAAGAAATCTTAATGGAGAAAATACCTTGCTTGATGTGGGTGGGCTCAGCCCACCATGGGTGTTGCCATCCCTGGGAAAGTGCTCCTGGGTTGTAAAAAGAAAGTAGGCTGAGCAAGCCCTGAGGAGAAAGTCAGTATGCAGTGTTCATACAATGATTTTGCTTCATCTCCTGCCCCCAGGTCCCTGCCTTGAGTTCTTGCCTTGGCTTCCCTGGATGAAGACTGTAACTTAAGGGGAAATGAATCATTTCCTCTCCAAGTTGTTTATGGTCATGACATTTTATCACAGCAGCAGAAAAGAAACTAAGAATCTTTCTCAGAAAAGATTGCTCTGAAGAGAAATTAAGGATGTAGCTGGATAGTTTTGCTTCTGCATGATAAGGTCCTCCAGTCACACAGAGTACCAGCCACACAGTCACACAGAGGTACCTTTGGAGAGATTACCCATGATGCCCATGGTTTCCGCTTAGCCATCCAAACTAAAGACAATGCCACCCAACAAAGACCTATGACAGAGACTCATGTAAAGGAATATTTCTCCCTGTTAGTTCAAAGGATGGACATTTGTATTTTGTCTGATCCATAGGATTATTTAAATATCAGAAGAGTTCACATATCAACCCTGGTTTCTGAGAAGGAAAAATGAGAAGAAATGGCAGCCAGCAGCCATAGAATTGAATGGAAACTGTATGCTTAGATTTGATGTAGACTGGCAGAATTCTTATAACACCCTATCACATGGTTGCATTGCACATTCTAGACTAGTTTAGTGTGTCTCATTCACAGCCACTTATCTTACAGGTAAATACATTACAGCAGGGGTTGAGTATGTCCTACTTGAGAGATTGGGGACTTTAAAGACTATGATGGTCATTTGTTTGCTCTAGGGCTGGATGGAGGCAACGTACTACCAAAAGGAGCCAGTATTTAAGAACTAAGGTGTCCCAGTTTGCTTTTTCTGTTGCTCTAATAAACACCATGGTTCAAAGCAATCGGGCAAGGAAAGGATTTATTTGGCTTAGAGGTTGTAGTCCATCATCAAAAGAAGCCAGTGCAAGAACCTGGGGGCTAGAACTGAGGCAAATACCATGTAGGAACACTGCTCAGTGGCTCACTCACTAGCTCATGTTCAGTTGCCCTTTTTATACATCTCAGACCTACCTGCTGGAATGGTACCACCAATAGTGGGCTCGGCCCTCCCCCATCAACTGTCAGTCAAGAAAATGGCCCACAGAGATCCTGAGCAGAAAGAATACAAAAGGAATTGCCATTCCAATTTTTTTCCTTTTTTTAATTAGATATTTTCTTTATTTACATTTCCTAGTTTCTCCTCCAAAAATCCCCTATCCCCTCCCCCCTCCCCCTGCTTACCAACCCACCCACTCCTGTTTCCTGGCCCTGGCATTCCCCTATACTGGGGCATAGAACTTTCACAGGACCAAGGGCCTCCAAATTTCAAGATGCATTATGGAGCTTTAGTAATAAAAACAATATGGTACTGGTATAAAAACAGATACAGAGATGGACCAGTAGAATAAAATAGAAGGACCAGTCATGGGTACAAATAATCACAGCCATCTGATATTTGACAAAGAAGCCAAAAACATATGCTGGAGAAATCGACAGCACCTTCAGCAAATTATGTTGGGAAAAATGAAATGTCCACATGCAGAAAAATGAAATTAGACCCATATCTATCACCATACACAAAATTAGATTCAAATGGATAAAAGACCTGAGTTTGTAACATAAAATGCTAAAACTGCTCCAAGAAAGCATAGGCAGAGGACCCTACAAGATACAGGGTTAAGAAAGGAATTTCTATTCAAGGTTCTACTTGTCCCGGAATTAAGAACCAACAATTGACAAGTGAGACAGAAAACTAAGATGTTTCTGAATATCTAAGGAAATCATTGCATAGAGAAGAAACCCACAGATTGGGAGAAAATATGTGTCACCTATACATCTCACAGAGGATTAATGCCTAGAACATACAAAGAGCCCCCAAAACAAAGAGTCAAGAAAGCAAAATAAAAATGGGCTGGGAGTTCACATTAGATGAAATAAAAATGGCTAAGAGTAACCCACTCTGGCAGGCAAACAGATCAGTCAGTCCCTTGCTCAGCTGTCTTCAGAAAACTTTACTCCAGCAGCGAATCGAAATAAATACAGAGACCCACAGCCAGACGTTATGTAGAGAGTGAGAGACCTTGTGTCATTCATCCCTAAATGGGATATCTCTTTTAAATTCCTCACTTCAGGGGCTCAGAGAAACCAGCAGAAGAACAGGCAGAAAGAATGTAAACCAGAGGCATTGGGGGAGAGTGGAGGATACCAAGGAAACAATTCCCACTAAATCAATAGGATCTGCACACAAATGAAATTGCAGAGGTGGAGGCAGTCCTCATAGAGTCTGTACAGGTCTGCATCAAATGGACTTGAAAGAAGTGGACACCGGCCCCATCCTTAACTGAGAAGCAATCCTCAATTGATAATTTAGTTTCCTCCAAGGGAGTCTTCAATGGGGAGACACACCACTCCTAAGGGTAGGCTGTGTGCCTAGCAGTAGATGGCTGACAGAAAAACAAACTCAACAGTATATATTGGAGGTTCTTTATTCTTTGTCTCATGATCTCATGCCAGTTTTTTTTAAATTTTAATTAATTTTTTATCTTTTTCATTTTTTATATTTAATTTTTATTTCATTTCATCTATTCCCTTCCTTCTCTCTCCCCTTCAGGCCCCTTATGTGTATATCATACTTCTAGTTTATACTTTTATTGGATTCCTGAATGTGCGAAAGAGGGAGTTGGTTTCTTGGGCCTTTTCTTTGGCTCTTTTCTATCTGTTTGCTTGTTTTGTCCTATTCTGATGTGCTAGTTTGTATTTTATTTTGTATTATCCCTTAGATGACTGTTTCTTTTGTAATAAGAGACAGAAAAGAGGTGGATCTGGGTGGAAGGGCAAGGAGGGAGAAACTGGGAGAAGTAGAGCAGGGTAAACCATAACCAGGATATGTGATAAAAACAAACAAACAAACAAACAAACAACAAAAAAAAACCCTACTTTCCATAAAAGGAAAATAATGAAAGAAATGGGCTACAATAACAAGAACAAAGAAATTGCTCAAATAAAATCTATCATTTTTAACAATTAGGGTAAAGCAAATTTAAACAATCCTGGGATTTAATTTCAGCCCAGCTAGAATTAACAAAATTAACAAAACACCTGATAAAAAATGCTGAAAGGATGTAAGGGAAAGGAAGCCCTCATTCAGTGCTGGGCCAATGCAAAGGGTCGCAGCAATTACGGAAACCAGCAGGAGAAACCTGAAAAGGCTAAAGGACAAACCTACCTTATGACCTAGCTCTCTCACCTCTTGACACAAGCCCCAGGGACACAGATCTACTTCACCATAGTTAGGAAATGGAAACAGCCTAAGTGTCCTTCAGGGATGAATGGATCATGGAATTGTGGTACATATACACCATGGAATATTATTCATCTGCAAAGAAAAAGTAAACTCATAAAATGTACAAGTCAAAGGACACAGCTCCCCAAGAGAATACTGAGTGAGGTGATCCAGACTCAGCAAGGCAAACCTCACAGGTTTCCTCTCACTGGAGGCTCCTAACTCCAAATCTGCAGATGTGAGTGTGTTAGATGGAGAAATCACAGAGATCAGGGAGGTATAAAGGGACCATGGGAGGGGTGAGAGAGCATAGCAGGTGGTATTCATGGGAGACAGGGGATATGAAGTGGAAAATAGCAAAATAGGGAGGGGCTGCAATTGGGGAGAAAGAGAAGTACAAATAATAACCAGTTGGTTTCATAAAGCCTCAAGGAAGCATATTGTCCTATATTTACCTAAAATTATACATGCTTATAAGTGTAGGTGCATACACACACTTATATCGGTCTATCTATATCTTAAGCAAAGTTATATTACTTGGGCTGAAAATACTCTACACAAAAGCCATAGACTAAGAAAAACACACTGGCAATGCAGATGCAGGTCTCTATTTATTGCATTTGCATTGAGAGATGTCATCTGCTCTGGAGTTCTGGGTTATTTAAAACATCACTGGACTATATAATAACCCCAAAATAGATCTCTTCTGAGAACATTCAACCCTTGGGAGAAAATAAAAACCTTTTTTTTTCCCATTTGACAACCACACAATGAAACTCCTCATAAATCTCTAACAATCTACTTCACATTGAAGTGGAAGAGTACCCCGAAGAAGTAGCTTCAAGCTCAATGCAATCCTGCATAATGATATCATTTATAGTATGCAAAACAACACACGACTTATTAGTTGGAACTACAAGTCCAGTCATCATTACTTTTTATTGTGCCTTATAGAGACAAACTCAAATGTGTGTAGCCATTCGCTTTCATTGCAGAGACTTTGAAAGTTCAAAACATTATATTAATAAATCATTGAAAAATCTTTGTCTATGAAAATTCTGTATTTCTAAAATCTCTTTATTATAAAAGAGCATGTTGCAATATCATTATTTGGCTCTTAAAAATGAAAGCCTAGAACTTTGGTATAAACTTTAATTATAGCACTTTGGTGGCAGAAGCAGGAGGATCTTTGTGAGTTTGAGGTCAGCCAGAGTTAAACAGTGAGACCCTGTCCTTCCCTATCCTGAAGTCCTAAAAATTATATTAGAGATGAAAGTCAACAATGCTATGATGAAAACGTAGAATTAAACCTGGGTTTACAATCATGCAGAATTAAATGTCACTGATAAAATATGTTCCAGCCCTGTTTATACTTACTCTTGAGAATATTTTTAGTATCTGAGTTTTGGCTGCCATCTTCATACCACATGTGTATGTGTTATCCTCATACAAAGAAAATGGGAACTCTAGATTTGTATGAATGTTTAACTGGAAATGTCAATGAGTTGGCTAGTTAATATTTTCTTTCTATTACTTACAGATTTATAATAATTGTCATGTCTTTATTTCAGTTCATTTCACTTCCTTCATTTGATTTAATTCATTAAATATTCCTTTCACAAATAATGAAGGGATAGAGAAATAGGATGAGTTGTTAAACATCTCTCCACTAAACAATGCCAAATGTGGCCTTATAGCTTGTATCTTTGCCCTCTGTATCAAGTTACCTATTAAATGTAAGAGTACATTGCAATAAATCTTACTGTAATCAAGGCAGTGTGGTCCTGGCATATTAACAGAATCATATATCATGGGAACAAAATAGAGTCTAGAAATAAACCCACACCTATATGGTCGATTGATTTTCAATAAAGATGCCAAGGTAATTGGATGAGGATGGGAACATCTTTCCCACAGATGCTACTTGAACATCTGGGTTGAAGATATGGGGAAGAGAAACTTTGCTCCTTACCCATATAAATGAACTCCAGACATATCACAAACCTCAATGTAAGGGCTAAAGCCATAAAGCTTGTAGAAGAAACTACAACAGCATATCTCTGTGACCATAGAAAAAGGAAAGTTTTCTAAGAGTGAAATCTAAAGCCTTAACCCTAAAATAAAGCAAGACTTAAAAAGAAGTATTGCACTTCATATATACACCAATCCAGTGTCAGTGTCTAGGAGGAAGAAGAACAAAAAGCATTGGCACAATTACTGTAAATGGTTAGGGTATTTGTAGTCCTTCCCTAGGCTTCCATATTTATTTAATTCGGGTCCATCACAGAAGCGATTTGTTTTTGGAATGTTCCGCCCTTTAGTGGGCTTTGTTAGATTTCTGTCCGTGATATGCAGTGAAGCTTCTCTTTTTAACTCTGGGTCTGAGTCATCCTGGTGTTTCTGACCTTGACCATCCAACTCTTCTAAAGCAATAGCTCCACACAGCGTTGGTTTAAGACAACCTCATGTTGACGTTGCAGTAGAGTCTGGGCTCAGAAACACCTAAGCCTTTATTTCTCCTGAGAGGGTCAGTCTGCAAACAGAAAAGGAAGAGTATGGAGTTGAATGAGGGCACATTCTAGTGACCCTGTCCTTTGGACAGCAACTGCATAAATCAAGCTTTTGGTTTCATAATGGCAAAATTTTCCTTTCTTTCCTCTGAAAAATGTTCATTTTAGAAATGATTGTATTCTTGGCTCTTTTGTGTCAGGCATTCGATATTCTGTGTCACATACAGAGCAAAGAGGAGATCTCATTTTGGATTATTTTGTTCTGGTCTGATAAAGTATATTAATGCAAACTTCCTCATTATTTGTTCCCTTGTTGCTTACAGCATACACTGGCAGTTTTCAAAAGAATAAATCTGCCATTTCCCCTTGTCAGTCATCTTTTGTTGCCTTCAAATAGTCTCTTGTAGCAATCCTCATTTTGTTCTGGCTTTTCTCTCTTTTAGATGTTGTGCCCCAAAGATCTTTGCCATGCTCCGAAGAATCATATAAACTTGAGTTTGAATACAAACATGATAAAAAAAAAAAAAAAAACACTTAGCTTTCATTTCAGACTCATGTCCATCTTGAATTAGCCTTTTAAAGATAGAAACTTACCCTTGTTCTTTGAAGAACACACAAATGGATGTTTAGCTTCTAGGGTAAACTGTGCACAGAAACATGGAAGGACATGCTTAGGCAGCATGTACCACACAGCTTTCTGCAATCCTTCCATGGCATCCATCATAACTGTAAACAATGTGCATGTAAAAGTTATCACTGCCATAGGACCAAGAAGTTAAAAAACATAAAACAAAGAAAGAAACCAAACCAAACCAAACCAACCAACCAACCAACCAACCAACCACAATAACAAACAACAACAAAACAACTGTAATCAATTTACCTGGCATACGATGGAAGTCAAATTTAGGAAGAAAATATAACCTGTATAATCATGGATCTAATATAGTGACATTTACACACCAGTATTTTCTCTGGGGCCTTTGAGTCTGTTGAGGCCTGTGTACTTGATGGAGCTACTTAATAGCGCTGCAGTCTAAGGCTCAGAACAGTTTAAGATATCATGGCACATGATGAAGTCCTGACAAGTTAACTCCGCTAAAGGAAAGCTGTGCCATCGGTCCATTCATTGCAAGGCCGATGCTGAGAGCAAATCTGTTGAGCATGAAAACATGTTATTTCTGCTGTGCCTGGGCTCTTCACAGTGTATTAGTCTACAATAAGTGGATTTCCCAGTGGGAGCTGGGTTTCACTCCGAGGATAACTTGATCCATAAGGTCTGCTTTCTAGAAGGTGTGACAAGAGTATCTGTAACTATTCCTTAGAGTCGGTTTTGGGAAGATGAGTTTCCCAACAGCACTGAGGATGGGCTGGGAGAGAGGTGGCAAGTGTCTGCAGCTCTCGCTGGGAGGTCACAGGAGGGAACCAGGTATCAACCATAAGGGTTTTAGTTGAGTATTTTACCCCCTTCCGCCATTTTCACTTCCTCTTCAAAAGCCTCTGCCATTTTCCTAAGGATAACACTGCTGAGCGACAGACATATTGGAGCCCCTTTGCTTTCAAATTCGTTTTTTTTTTTTCCTAATATGTTTTCTGGCCTCAGGGAGGCTGAAGGTGAACCACAGTCCCTTTGACACTCTTTCCTTTTAATCCCCTGATCCCAGTCATCCTTCAAGCTGCCCATTCAGTTCGCTAATTAGAACACAAGAGACTGTTTTAGCATAAGCTCAGGCCCCAGGTCTTCTGCTTATAAGCCCTTTGCAGTTAAAGGTGGGGAGTTTGGGAAAAGTTAAAGGGGGTTAGTTTTGTCTTGGCTGCAACCTGAATTTTTTTTAAGTTCTTTTTTATTTTTCTGCTATGGAAATTATGAGATGGAGGTTGGTTGCTTTCCCTGAGGGCCTGGACCTCTAGCAGTCTGTCTGCGGCCCCATGTACTCTTTTTGGCACTGTTTTTGCAGTAACAAACAGATGTCTATGGGATGTCAGGGCTCTGTTGTCTGAGAGTATTGCCTTCTTGCTTGTCTGGATTCCAGGCAACAATTTCAGCGCTCCATTCACCTGCTGAGAATGATGGTTCAACTGTCAACTGCCTGCCCCGAGCTATATTTTTAAAGTCTGATGCAATACATGCATATTATTTACTGTTCTGCTTAGTTGAATATGATGTGGAAACTTGCAATATTGCAGAGGACCAGCCAAGTCGTAACAAGCAATCTAGACTTGCACATTCTACACAGCTGTTGCCGAGTCTTGTGTGCTTTGAGCTTATGAACCCTCATGGATGTGCCTGGAAGGAAACTGGGATGTTGAATTGAAAATGTCTTCCAAGTCAGAGAACATATTATAATCTAATCAGTCTGTGTATTTCCTATTTTCTCTTCTTATAGCATCTCATTTTTATGCTAAAGTTTTATTGAAATGGGATTAAATGGATTAATGTAGGGCTCATGGGAAATTAAAAAAAGTAATGTCTCTGTGGAAAAGCGTTTGGGAAAGCAATGTGTAGACATAACGTGTGTGTGTGTGTGTGTGTGTGTGTGTGTGTGTGTGTGTGTGTGTGTGTTTGTGTGTGTACTTGGCATATATGAAGTGAATGTGTGTGTGTGTAGTGTGTACTTGGCATATATGAAGTGAATGTGTGTGTGTGTGTGTGTGTTTAGTGTGTACTTGGCGTATATGATGTGAATGAATTTACAAATAGTCCACATTTGACCCCTCTTCTTTGGGATTGGTTGCTTCATTTCATCACTTACCCTTGTTAATACTTCCTTCATCTCTTGGAAATACTGGAACAAGGGACAATGCTCTAACTTGCGAGATCTTGGAGACTCAAAATGTTCTGTACCATTCTTTGACCACTCACTTATAGGCTAAGAGAGCTATGTTAGCTCCCTCTATAAGTGGTCCCTTGTAAATGTTTAACAAGCAGTTGAGTTGATGGCTGGAATCTACTCTTCTATTAAAGTACTCCTCTTCTATTTCTCTGTGGAATGTGTCTTCAATGGTGATGTATAAAGGACATGAATCAGAAAATCCGTCAATATGTAGGTGACCTAAGACCAAAAGAAAAGCATGGTGATGCACACAGACATCCACTGGTAAACCTAGGGGAAAAGGCTGCCTACTATTCATCATGCCATATCAAGGGTAGATGTCTTAGATAAGGTATTATGGCTGTGAGCAGATACCATGACCAAGGCAAGTCTTATAAAGGCTAACATTTAATTGGGGATGGTTCAGAGGTTCAGTCAATTATCATCAAGGCAGGAACATGGCAATATTCAGGCTGGCATGGTGCAGGAGGAGCTGAGAGTTCTACATCTTCATTTGAAGGCTGCTAGCAGAATCTGGCTTCCAGGCAGCTAGGAGTAGGGTATTAAAGCCCATACCCACAGTGACACACCTACTTTAACAAGGTCACACCTCCAAATAGTGCCACTCCTTGGACCAAGCATATATAAACCATCACAGTAGCCAGAACTGGAAACTCTTGGAGATGTTTGGTTTTATTGATGATAGGGTTTCATTTTTGGGTCCAGCCAGATCCTGTTTAGAATCTATGGCTATTCTACCAGAATGGTACAGTTGTACCCAGACCCACAAGGACTTCAACACATGAGTGTCCAACTTGTACAATTTTAAATCAACTCTCCTACACTTTTAGCTCAAACTGCACAATACAGTATTGAAGAGATCACTGAAGGGTAGAAAAGTAGTAAGGGATGATAGAATGTTTGAAATAAAATATTTAGGTCCTTATCACTGAGTAAAGGGACTGCCAGGATCTACCTCAACACTGGGTGCTGAGGATTTGAACTCAGGTCCTCTTGCTTTCATAACTAATCACTCTTACCCACTTAAGTCATTTCCTTAGACACTTTCCCTTGATGTTTGCTTTAAAATACCACTTGAATTTTCAACTGGGTAGATTGTTTTTTGTGCATCTGTCCTGTGAGAGACCAATCACAAAATCATGTCATACTTATATCCCTGATGTCTTACCCTGTAATGAACCTCTAACAGAGGTAGAAAGGAAATAGTTTCATATAAAGTCTTTTTCTAGTTCATGGATAATAGATACCTGGTTCAATATCAGAAGAAAAAAAAATCTAACATTGTGTCCAGACTCAGAGAGAACAAATTCCATAGTTAATATAAAATGCTTGTCATAGGCACAAATGGGAGTAGTGGAGGCACAGAGGCCAAACATTTATCATTCTAGAACACTTAGTTTCTCTTTCAAGTGAACACTGGTACACACTACAGTAAGCTGTGTAACTACATTATTCCTTTGAACTCTAACCTTAGAAGAAACTCTGCCTGTGTGGCTTTAATAGTGTTTCCTTTGTAATGTTTACTGTACATTAGTTGTTGAGCAAAGACTCATGCACAACTAATTTATACAACAACTCTTTGAGGTTGTTTTCATTATATCTATCATATTTTGTTTTTTATTATTATTTTAACTGCACAAATTTACAGTATCATTTCCATTTTATCAGTGAGGAAACTGGACCACAAAAAAGCTTAAGAAAATTGTATGAGGTCACAATTAGGAGCTGGAAGATCAAAATTTAAATTCCACTAGGCAGACTTCTAGGTCTAATAAGTCCCTGCATATTATTACTGGGCTGTGTGCCTCCTCTAATTAGTGAATTAGGCATTCTGTTCTCTCCCAGGGACCTATCAGCTTACATCCAGCAAAAGTCAACCTCTCCCTTCATTTTTCCTCTGTCTCTCCTTTTCTTTTAAGAGAGATGCAAACTGATACAAATTACAAGTCATCTCAATAATTTATCTTATTTTTTTCTATTAGAATTCCATTAACACTACTCTCTAAGGCTCATGTTGTTCTAATACTAAAGTGCATAATAATAGCCTTATAAATTACATAAGGGTGAGAGAGGAAATGCCCTAGGAAGGATGAATTCAGAGTGCTATGTAGAGAGAGGAGGAGTCAGAAAAAATAAGAAAAATTATCAAGCCAAAATAATTGAGGGCATTTAGTGGAATATTATCACTTCTTGAGACATTTTAGGTCATAAAATTAATTAATCCAACAATCAAATACTTTGAATCTGTTCTGTGTCAGAGTGAACCAGTGGAGGTAAGAAAGGTGATTTAGCTAAAAATTTCATATTCACCACAGAGTTGAAATACACACACACACGCACACACACACACACTTCAACACTACCTTAATCTACAGATGACTATTCATTGGCTATCTGCAGCTTCACCCTTTTGCATGAATGCTCCTCTTCAGTCTCTTTTTGTCTTCCATAACTGCAAGGGTCAAAGTAGAATGACCCAGCCTTTGTTGAGAAATAGCCTTACCAGGAAAAGGGAGATTGATCATAATGATTCATTGGCTGTCAGTGATGATCAGGACTGTAAAAAGTCATCAGGAATGTTTTGTAAAACATAAAGATAGAACATTTATAAATGTGTATTTTACTGTTTTTAGTAGAATGTCAACACTCTGTTAACTGAGGTTACAACTGACAAAGCTCCTGGAGTTAGTGTATACTGAATTAGGATAATATTCAGAGAATTAATGCCTGTATGGAAAGAGGAGAGATAACATGGAAGAACATGGAAGAGGAGAGATGTCAGAGTTCTTCTAAATGACCTGTATGCTCTGTATAACCTCACTGTCATTCATATATCCTTGTAGGTGCCATTCATATGTCATTGCAGGTGCCATCCACTGAGAAATCCTGCACACACACTGGCATAGTGCTTATTCTACAGAGTCATTTTGTCTACATTGTCAGTATCTATATTTGTCAGTATTGTGTTGTCTAATTGTCAAAGGACTGACTCCAAGAGGGCAGAGAATGTGGTATGTTTACTTTTCTGCTGTTTACTTAAATTAGAAGTAGAGCTCAAATATATTAATTCAGTTTGATGCATTCTCAAACATGATGGAAGAATATACACAAAGGATCTGAAGAGCTAAGCAGAAATTCTAAAACATGACTACAAGACACATCACAGAGACAATATATAGGAGTGCGCCTATCAGAATATAGAGAAGAATGAAAACCTTGGGGTTCTATAGCATTCATTTTTTTTTCTCGAGATAGGGTTTCTCTGTGTATCCCTGAC
Organism: Mus musculus; assembly: GCF_000001635.26. Taxonomy (NCBI): domain Eukaryota; kingdom Metazoa; phylum Chordata; class Mammalia; order Rodentia; family Muridae; genus Mus; species Mus musculus. Next base: position 107,189,478 of record NC_000068.7, read on the forward strand.
TGTCCTGGAACTTACTCTGTAGCCCATGCTGGCCTTGAACTCAGAAATCTGACTGCTTCTGCCTCCCAAGTAGTGGTGTGCACCACTGCCTGGCAGCCTTCAGGTTCTATTGCATAGGGTTCTATAGCATTCAAAGAATTACAGTGGAATAGTCATTTAGTAATTGATATAACAAATATAAGAATAATTGGCACTTGTATAAAAGACAATCAATTTTGAAGTTATTTTCTTCCCAAACTCTCTATAACATTTGGTGTGTTGAATACATAATTGAAGAATAAGAGACCAGTGTAAACCTGTCAAAGACAATGATTGGTTGTAGCTGACCAGTGTGTAGCAGTAGTATCAGCAAAAGTAGGGCCAGATGACGAAATGTACAAATACAAATCTTTAGGAAAGCAAGGCACAAGTTTGCCCATTACTGAGACAATATTTAGGAGTGTGAATATCAAAGTATAGAGAAGCATGAAAATGATAGTGTTCTATAGCATTCAGGCTCTATAGCATAGGGTTATATAGTATTCACGGAATTACAGCTGAATAGTTATTTTGTTTTGACATAACATATATAAAGATTTATTCTGTATAAGCTATAACTTATACAGAATTAATGATGTATATATAGACTGATACGTTGCATTACATCTAATTCTCAGCATCCACCCGTAAGAGGAACTAAATAATATATGTAATGGCTAATTTTAGAATACACATTATTGACCAAAGAAGATTACGATACACATAATGTATAAAATCAGATTATGTATGGAATACGTGAGAGGACCAGTTAACTGTTTGATTATAGAAAACACATAACTTAGTTCTAGTTTTGGAACAAATATGCCCCAGGTAGATGATAAAAACTTTATGCAAGTGTTAAGAGAGACTGGGAGAATATGGAATTTTGGTGAAAAAATAAAATCACTCAAAATTAAAGTGAGAAATTACAAATGGAAAAAACAAAATTTCCATCCCAAGTGTTGTATCATTGACACATAAAAGGAAATATTCTCTAGAAGTTTGTTTATAAGTGAACATTCTTGATGGAAAAGCACCAACCCTTGGCTAAACTTCTGTATCTTGAGAGATAATTTCCTTAAACTTGATCAATAATATCAAGAATTATTAGGAAGTTAAGATTTAACTCCCAATTTTGCTCACTCTATTTAAATAACCTTCTTGGTGGCTGTTACATTGTTGAGCCTTTCTTCATCCTCTAAAGGTTCTTTGAAGGGAGTGTGTGTGTGTGTGTGTGTGTGTGTGTGTGTGTGTGTGTGCATGTGGATGTGTTTAGTACTGGGAAATAGACTCTAGGGCCTTGTGCATCAAAATAAGCAGTATAAATTGAGATATAAGCCCCTCCCTCTTTGAGGAAACGTATTCATCTGCAGAGATCATTGAACTCCCTAGATCAAGAAAATTCATGGGGCAGCTCTAGAGATGGCTCAGTGGTTACAAGCACCGATTGCTCTTCTAGAAGTTCTGAGTTCAATTCCCAGCAACCACAGGGTGGCTCACAACCATCTGTAATGTTATCTGATGTTCTCTTTTGGTATGCAGGTATATATGCAGACAGAGCACTCACATACCTAAAATAAAGAAATTTAAAAAGAAAGAAAACTCTCAGAACCTGTGGTGAGAATAAAGGACTTAATCAAATGAGAAAAATGATATCTCTTGACTAGCAATATGGGATTGTATTTCACGAATGTAAGAGAGTAAACATCTAGAATTCCTTTTGCATTTTTAGTCCTAACATGAATCACATTTCAAATAGACCATTATAGGACTTTTGTGAGTTCACAACGAATGTTGTGAATAACCTTGTGCATGTTTCTTAGTATATCTTTGCACAAATTTCTCTAGAATATAGTTATAATTGAATTTCTTGAAATGTACTACATACTGCTGAATTATTCCAGGAGTGTTTTATACAAATTCATGCTTTGGTCAGAGGTAAAAGCAATGAGAATCTTCTTATTTCAAGGCTTTGCTTCATTTTTTTTTTGACAGATTATGAAACAAAGATTTAGGTACAAGTAGTTTTTCTGGAAAGTAAAACTCAAATACATAGCAAAACCATAGTAACATTGAGATGAAGAGAGAGATCTCAAAGGAGGCTGTGCGAAAATTAGCCTGCGTGTTTACTGCTATGTATGGACAAGTAGATTAACATAGGAAAAATGGCCATCTTGCCAACACCAATTTACAAATTCAATGCAATTCCCATCAAAATTCCAGTACAATTCTTTACAGACATTGAAAGAACAATACTCAACTTCATATGGAAAAACAAAAAAACCCAAGATAGCTAAAACAATCCCATACAATAAAAAACCTTCTGGCAGTATCATCATCCCTGATATCAAGTTGTATTACAGAGCAATAGTAACAAAAACACATGCTATTGTCATAAAAACAGACAAGTTGATCAATGGAATGGAATCAAAGACCTACACCTATAGACACTTGATTATTGACAATTAAGCAAAAACTATACAATGGAACAAAGAAAGTATCTTCAACAAATGGTGCTGATCTAACTGGTTGTCTACATGTAGAAGAGTGCAAATATATGCATATTTATCACCCTGTACAAAACACAAATCCAATAGAATCAAAGACTACAATATAAAACCTGATACCCTAAGTCATATAAAAGTTAAAAAGGGGAATAGCCTGGCCCATGAGACAGCTTCCTGAAAAGAATACCAATAGCTCAGGCCCTAAGATCAACAATTAATAAATGGAACATCATGAAACTGAAACGTTTCTGCAAGACAAAGGACAGTGTTAAAAGGACAAAACAGCAGCCTACAGAAAAGAAAAAGATCTTTATCAACCCTTCATCTGACAGATTTCTAATATCCAAAATATATAAAGAACTCAAGAAAGTCAACACCAACAACTCAAATAACACAATTAAAAAAATAGGATAAAGAGCTAATCAAAGAATTCTTTTTTTTAAATCTTTTTAAAAATTATTTTATTTATTTACATTCCAGTCGTTGTTCCCTCTCCAGTTGTTGCCCCCAGACATTATTATAAATGCCAACAAGTGAATGCTGAAAGGAGGCTGATATGGCTGTCTCCTGAGAGGCCCTGCCAGAGCCTTACAAATACAGAAGCAGATATTCACAGTCAACCATTGGACTGGGCACAGAGACCCCATGGAAGAGTTAGAGAAAGGACTAAAGGAGCTGAAGGAGTTTGCAGCCCCATAGGAAGAACAACAATATCCACCAACCAGACTCCCCAGAACTCTTAGGGGCTAAGCCATTAACAAAGGAGTACACTTGGAGGGACCCATGGCTCCTCCAGCTGTACATGTAGCAGAGGATGGCCTTATCAAGGCATCAATGGAAGGAGAAGCCCTTGGTCCTGTAAAGGCTTGATGGATGCCCCAGTGTAGGGGAATCGAGGGCAGGAAGGTGGAAGTGAGTGGGTGGGTGGAGGAATATCCTCATAGAAGCAGGGGGAGGGAGGATGGAATAGGGGGTTTCTGGGAGGGGGGAACCAGGAAAGGGGATAACATTTGAAATGTAACTAAAGAAAATCTCCAATAAAAAAGAAAAATGACAAAATATTTTATCTATTTACGTTCCAGTCATTGCCCCCCTCCCAGTACCCCTCCCCTACAGTTTCTCATCCCATTCCTTCTCCCCCTTGCTTCTGAAAGGGTGCTTCTCCCCAGTCTTCCCCTCTTCCCTGGGGCCTCAAGTGTCTCAAGGATTAAGCACCTCTCCCACTGAGGCCAGACCAGGCAGACCTCTGCTTTATTTGTGCCAGAGGCATCTGACCAGCCTGTGTATGGTCCTGGTTGGTGGCTCAGTCTCTGGATGCTCCCTGGGGTCCAGGATAGTTGAGACTGCTGGTCTTCCAATGGGGTCCCTCTCAATTTCAGATTCCTCAATCTTTCCCCTAATTCAACCATACAGATCCCTGACTTCAGTCGAAAAGTTATATGTATCTGCATCTGTCACAGTCAGCTGCTGATAGGGCCCCTCAGAAGACAGCCATGCTAGGCACTGATCCGTAAGCACACTATAGCATCAGTAATAATGCCTTGAAGCCCTCCTCATCCCCTCATGAGATGGATCCCAAGTTGGGCTGGTCATTGGACTGCCTTTCCTTTAGTCTCTTTTCCATTTGTCCCTGAAATTCTTTTAGACATGAACAATTCTGGGTCAGAAATTTTGACTGTGGGTTTGTAACCCAGTCCCTCTAATTGAGGCACTGTCTATCTACTGGAGGTGGACTCTTTTAGTTACCTCTCCCCAGTATTGGGCATTTTGGCTAAGGTTACCCCATTGAGTTCTTAGAGTCTTTTACCTCCCGGGTCTCCAGTACTTTCTAGACCCCCCTCCCCAAGCTGCTTATTTCCATTCATTCTCTTGGCCTTCTGGGCTTCTCTCCTGTTCCTCACATACCAGATCCTGTGCCCCTTTCTCCCTCTCATTCCCCTCTCCCACCCAGGTCCCACTCATCTGCCTCCTGTTATTATTTTCTTCCCAATTCTAAGTGGGATTTACTCATCTTCACTTGGGCCTTTCTGCTTGTTACACTTCTTGGGGTCTGTGGCTTGTGTCCCATGTGCTCTGTACTTTTTAACTAATATCCACTTATCAGTGGGTACATACCATGCATGTCCTCTTGGATCTGAGTTACCTCACTCAGGATGTAATTTTCTAATTCCATCTATCTGCCTGCAAAATTCATGATGTCCTTGTTTTTAATAGCTGAATACTATTCCAATGCATACATGAACAACATTTTCTGTATTCATTCTTTGGCTAAGGGACATTTGGATTGTTTCCAGCTGCTTTGAACATAGTGGAGCACACATTCTTGTGGTACGGTGGGGCGTTTTTTGGGTATATGCTCAAGAGTGATATAGCTTCATCTTCATGGGGAATCTGTAATGGCCAAGAAGCACTCAAAGAAATGTTCAACATTCTTAGTCATTGGGGAAATGCAAATAAAAATGACCCTGAGATTCTTTTTCATACCCTCAAAATGACTAAGTTCAAAAACTCACATGACAGCATATGCTGGCAAAAATGTGGAGCCAGGGAAACACTCTATTGCTGGTGGGAGTGCAAACTTGTATAACCACTTTGGAAATCAATTTAGTGGTTCCTCAGAAAATTGGGGATAGTTCTACCTTAAGCCTCAGCTATATCACTCCTGGGTAAACACCCAAAAGATGCTGCACCATCACACAAAGACATTTGCTCAACTATGTTCATAGCAGCTTAATTCCTAATATCCAGAAACTGGAAACAGCCTGGATGTCCCTCAACTAAAGAATGGATAAAGAAAATATGGTACACTTAAACAATGGGATATTAGCTATTAAAAACAATGACATCATGAAATTTGCAGACAAATGGATGGAACTAGAAAAGATCATCCTGAATGAAGTGACCCAGAACAGAAAGACAAACATGGTATGTACTCATTGATAAGTGAATATTAGCCATAAAGTGCAGGATAACCATGCCACAATCCACAGACCCAAAAAAGCTAAGGAACAAGTAGAGCACATGGGAGCTTGAATCTCACTGAGAAGGAAAAGTAAAATAGACATCTGGGAGAGATGGAGGAAGTGTGGAAGAGGGAGTATGGAGTGGAACAATAAGGATCTAGTGTGGGGAAGATGGTGGCAGAGAGAATTTGGAGAGAATTGGTGGGAAAAGAACGAGTGGGGTGTGTGTCTCTGGAACAAGCTAGAAATCTAGGACAATGGAAACTCCAAAGAATATATGAGGGTGATCCTAGCCATGACTCCTATCAAGAGGAGATATAGGACAAGAAATGGTCACCTCCTGTAACCAGGCATGACTTCCAATGGAGTGATAAGGATAACAATCCAGCTGCAAAATCTTTGATCCATAATTTGTCTTCACTGTAAGATGTCTAGGGATAAAGATGGAGCAGAAAGTGAGGGAATGGTCAACCAATGATTGGCCCTTCTTGAATCCCATGCCATGAGAGAGAGCTCACCCCTGACACTATTAATGGTACTCTGCTATGCTTTCAGACAGGAGCCTAAGTATAACAGTCATCTGAGTGGCTTCTCCCAGCAGCTGATGAAAACAGATGTAGAGACCCACAGCCAATTGTTTTTTTATTTTTATTTAATTTATTTTATTTTTTTGGTTTTTCTCTGTGTATCCCTGGCTGTCCTGGAACTCACTCTGTAGACCAGGCTGCCCTCGAACTTAGAACTCCACCTGCCTCTGCCTCCCAAGTGCTGGGATTAAAGGCGTGTGCCACCACTGCCCAGCTTCACAGCCAATTGTTATGCAGAACTCTGGGTATCTTGTTAAAGGACAAGGAAGAGGAGGAGGAGGAGGAGGAGGACGATGAGGAGGAGGAGGAGGAGGAGGAGGAGAAGGAGGAGGAGGAGGAGGAGGAGGAGGAGGAGGAGGAGGAGGAGGAGGAGGAAGGATTTAAAGAGACATAGAGGTCAAGGACACCATAAGAAAACCTACAGAATCAACTAACCTGGACATATAGGGGCTCACAGAGCCTGAACCATCAACAAGAGAGCATGAATAGGATGGACCCAGTTCTCCTACATATATTTAACAGAGTAGAACTTAGTCCTCATGTAAGACCTTTAACAGCAGAAGCAGGGATGTCTCTGATTGTGTTGTCTGCCTTTGGATCCCTTTCCCCTGACTGATAGCCTTGCATAACCTCAATAGAAGAAGATGTATCTAGTCTTACTACAATTTCATATACCAAAGTGGGTTAATATCCATGGCAAGTGTCCTGTTCTCTGAGGAAGGAGACATAGGGAGAGGAGACCTGAGAGGGGGGACAGAAGGCTTTGATCAGGATGTAAAGTAAATGAATTAATTAATAAAAAAAATGAGCATGGGTGTTTACTACTATGTATGGGCAAGTGGGACTCATTTGTACTGGTATCCTTTAGGGAAACTCCCATGCCTATTCACCATGTCCAATCCCGTTGTGATGGTTGCCACTATAAGACTTTACATGAACTATTTTTGGCAGGAGATCTATGAGTTAAGCCAAAGGAGATAGGTAGTCAGTGAGAATGTCTGCTACACCAAGCATCTTGGCAAAAACTTCAGCAATTTGAAATCTTGTCAATCAACCAGGTGTGAAGATGTTTACCTTAGTGTGGTTTTATTTGTCCTTCCCTCTTTATTAATCAAACACATTTGCTGGCTGTTCGTGTGTCATTTTTAGCTCACTGTTTTATTAAATTGTCTTGGTTTATGTGAGAGAGTTTTGTCTCATCACCAAGATTGGCCTTGAACTTATGTTTCGACTGATTTAGCCTCTGTAATACTGAGACTACATATATTGGAGACTACAGCAAGTTGTTCTTTTCTTATTTAACTGATAATAACATTATCAGTATGTATCAGAGGTTGGATGGCCATTCATTCAATGTAGTTCCCTTTTCTCCTGAGCAAACAATTAGGCAATTTTTATACTTTTCTATATGGAGGTGAGGCTGTCTTCATGAAGAATGAGATGTGAGAAGTCAAACTCATTAATTTGCAGGCCTGTGGTCTGCTTGCCATCCCCCTTTAAGATGCCAGTTAATGGTGATTATGGAGCTCTTTGAAGCAAATATTAAAGACAACAGACACTCTTGGGTCTCAAGTCATAAATCACTGAGTTGTGGAAAGTGGTCCCCAGCATAGAGGGGAATTCATAAGAATAAGAAATTAAATGACTCTCTGCAGACCAAAGTGTGGACACTTTGCCCCTTCTTAGAATTGGGAACAAAACACCCATGGAAGGACTTACAGAGACAAAGTTTGGAGCTGAGATGAAAGGATGGGCCATCTAGAGACTGCCATACCCAGGGATCCATCCCATAATCAGCTTCCAAATGCTGACACCATTGCATATACCAGCAAGATTTTGCTGAAAGGACCCTGATATAGCTGTGTCTTGTGAGGCTATGCCGGAGCCTGGCAAACACAAAAGTGGATGCTCACAGTCAGCTATTGGATGGATCACAGGGCCCCCAATGGAGGAGCTAGAGAAAGTACCCAAGGAGCTAAAGGGTTCTGCAATCCTATAGGTGGAACATCAATATGAACTAACCAGTACCCCCAGAGCTTGTGTCTCTAGCTGCATATGTAGCAGAAGATGGACTAGTTGGCCATCATTGGGAAGAGAGGCCCCTTGGTCTTGCAAACTTTATATGCCTCAGTACAGGGGAACACCAGGGCCAAGAAGTGGGAGTGAGTGGGTAGGGGAGTCGGGGGGGGGGTTCTGGGGACTTTTTAGATAGCATTTGAAATGTAAATGAAGAAAATACCTAATAGAAATAAAAAATAAAAAATAAATGACTTTCTGCTTTTCAGCTGAGGTTTCAAGAATTGTCAGCTAAGTGGTAGCTGTCTCTTGGAGAGGATGGTGTGGAAGAGAGTGGACACCTTAAACAGAAGCTGTTTGGTCACTTCGGTTTTCTACAAGTCAGGGAGGTCTGCCATTCTCCTGCATGTCTGAATTCAGAGCTAGCTACAGATGGGATTTTTGAACAAAACAAAACAACAACAACCACAAAATAGAAACACCTCATTCCTTGACTGATTCCAATTCTGATTTAGTAGATAATATTTTTAGACCTAGGAATTTATACCTATTACATTGCAAAAGTCGATGAATTTAGAGATATACACACCCATAGATCTACCCCACGCAGACATAAAATAGCCATATAACTCTAAATCTCTTCTACGATTTTTCTCTTCGGCTGTTCCTTCTCAGCTCCAGGCCACACGGATAGACTTTTTGTCATTCTAGCTTATTTTCCTGCTGGAGAATTTGATACATGGGATCAAAGGCTCTTTTCCTTACCTATACTTGTGAGATTTTTCCATGTTTCTAACTATCTCAGTAGATTGCTTATTTAATTTATGTGTGTTATTCTATCATCTAGGCAGAATCATCATTTGCTTAACTATTCCTTTGTTGACATTTGTGGGTATGGTTTTAAATTTTTGTCCACGATAAATAAAGCAGCTATTAACATTTATATACATGTTCATTTGACTTGGGTAAATACCTAGGATTGGGATTTCAGCATTATATAATATCTTTTTAGCTTCCTAAGATGCTGCCAAGTTGCTTTACATATAAATTTGCCCATTTATATGCACAAACAATGTGGCAATTTTTTTTCTCAGTATTCATGTCAGGTGACTTGCAATCACCTCTACTCCAGTTTCAAGGAATCTGACAGTGTTTTCCATCCCTCCACAGGCATGGACACACTTGTGTATACACACATCCCACACACATAAATAAAAAGTACAAACTTTAAAAATAATTGTGCTTTAGAGACATGGTTTAATGGCTGCTTTTTTTTCAGAGGAAGCAGGTAGGTTTTTTTGCTTTTTTTTCATTAATTCATTTATTTTTTTTCTCAAGTGACAATTCTAGACCCTCCACAATCTAGCCACTCTTTTTTTTTAAATTGTAGTCATGTGATTCAGTGTGTAGTGAGATCTCATTGGAAATTTATTTATTTATTCATTTATTTTCTATAAGTAAAAATGCTGGACATTCTTTCTATGCCTATCAACCACTTGTATACCTTCTTTTCTAATACATATGTTCAAATTTTTGCCACATTTTGTTCAGAGTGGTTATGTGTACTGTATCAACCCAAGAATCAATAACTATAAAAGTTAATGAAAGAAAAATTGGGATTTAAATTCTGTGATATTCAGAAAAATGTTTTTTTTTTCCAGGTCAGGGGTAAATCTTGCCACACATTACATTAAGGGTGACAAATCTCTAAAAATATTTCAAGGGATGAGATTATGTAATTGCCAATTCTCACTATGAAAAGACATGGCTAATAAAATTGGTATGCAATAGCAAGCTGGAATATATATCTATATATCTATATATCTATATATCTATGTATCTATGTATCTATGTATCTATGTATCTATGTATCTATCTATCTATCTATCTATCTATCTATCTATCTATCTATCTATCTATCATCCATATATCTATATATCATCTATATATTATCTATATATCTATATATCATCTATCTATCTATCTATCTATCTATCTATCTATCTATCTATCTATCTATCTATTGTAGGGAATGTAGGATGAGCACCTTTTTTTTTTTGCTTGCATGCATATATGTTAGTGTGAGTGCATTTATGTGTATACATACATGCTTATAGAGGCCAGACCTCAATATTAGGTGTCTCCCTTAAATGCTTGCTGCCTTATATTTGAAACAGTGGTTCTCATTTGAGTTTCACTGATCAGCTAGACTGACTGGCTAGGAAGCTATAGGCCCTGCCTGTTTCTCTTTCCCCTGTTGAGATTGCATGCTTGGCTTTTTATGTGGGTGCTACGAATCTGACCTTAAGTCATCATGCTTTTCATGAGCTTTTCATTCAAAAGATATTTTACTAATGAGAAGAAGAAATTTATGTTTAGCCTATAAGATCATTTCTGCTTAGAAACAATGATATCAAGTTTTGAGTATCTATGGTAATATTTGCTATCAGCAGGATTGTAAATTGGTTGGTACAAAGACATGTAAAATTGGCTCATGTATTAATTGGGGGTTGTCTAGAAAAATAAAATTGATAGAATGATCTATCTATCTATCTATGGTAATTTGATAGAGTAGGCTGTGGTCCAATTATTCTAAAAATGGCTGTCTCTCAATAGAATGTCCAAGAATCAAGTAGTTGTGAAGTCCCCAAGGCTGATTTTCTCCTGGTCCTCAATATATGCTCAAAGAAGTATGCCGACACTCATACCAGGGAAAGAATGGACTTGCCAGCCAGAGTAAGAACAAGTGGTCAAAGACAGAAAACTTCTTTCTTCCATGTCTTTAATATAGGCTGGCAGCAAAAGATGTGGCCCAGATTAAAGTTGTTTGTTCCAACTTTAAAAGATCTGGATGAAACCAACCAAAGAACATGACAAGGCTAGACCTAGGCCTCACATACATTTGTAGAGGATGTGTGGCTTGGTCTTCATGTGGATCCCCTAACAATTGGAGCGGGGGCTGTCTCTGACTCTGTTGTGTGCCATTGGATTCCCTTCCCTTACTTGGACTGCTGGTTGGGCCTCAGTTGGAGAAGAAGTACTCAGTCCTACTGTGACTAAATGTCCCAGTGCTGCCCAAGGGGGGCTTCTCCTCCTCTGAGAAGGGAATGTGGTAAAAGGGGGAGGAGTTTGTAAGGGCAGGACAGGAGAGAGTGGGGTTGCAATTGGGATATAATATGAGTAAACAAAATAAACTATGGAAAAAAGATCTGGTGAAAATTGAGTCTTCCCACTTTAAATGATTTAATTAAGAACAGTCCTTCACAGATGTACCCAGCAGCTTGGGTTTTAGTTAATTCCTGATACAGTCAATTTGACAACCAAGAATAGCCATCACAACCCCTGTTTGTCAAATTTACAGACTGTTTATTTTTAATGACTCAGTAACTGCTGTAATTTATAATAGCAAACGATGTGAGCTGACTTACAGTTTGACCAGCTAGGAATCTCCTGCTCATTTTCTCAAGTCAGTTGTTGGCTTGTTACTGTTTTTTTTGTTTTTTTTTTTCAGGTAAGTACTCCACCACGGAGCTACCTCCCTGAGCTTTAAAATCTCTTTCTAAATTCTACAAGTTACTTGCCAAATATCTCTATTATCAGTATTCTATTGAAGCAAGTAGGTTGTCTTTTTTATTAGTTTATATATGGGTGAATTGTGCCCCACCTTCTCAATTCATATGTTTAAGACCCAACTCCCAATAGCTCAACATAATTAGAGTTGGCTAGAACCAATTGAAACAGAGATTCACTTACCTCTCCCTACCCTTCCTCCAGTCTCTCTCAGCTATCTTTCCTCAAATCCCTCCCATGTTGATAGTTTTCTTTCCTTTCACTATATTTGTTGCATATAAGCCTTGAAAACACATACAATTAAACAACACAAATGGACTCAGCATTACCAAAGCTTTTAGAAGGTGATTCATTTAAAATGAGTGTACTGGATGGTTTCGTATGTCAACTTGACACAAGCTGGAGTTATCACACAGAGAGGAGCCTCCCTTGAGGAAATGCTTCCATGAGATCCAGCTGTAAGGCATTTTCTCAACTAGTGATCAAAGGGGGGGGGGCTATCCAATTGTGGGTGGTGCCAAACCTGAGCTGGTGGTCCTGGGTTCTATAAGAAAGCAAGCTGAGTAAGCCAGGGGAAACAACCCAGCAAGCAGCACCCCTCCAGGGCCTCTGCATCAGCTCTTGTCTCCAAGTTCCTGCCCTGTGTGAGTTCCTGTCCTTAGTTCCTTTGGTGATGAACAGCAATGTGGAAGTGTAAGCTGAGTAAACTCTTTCCTTCACAACTTCCTTCTTGGTCATGATGTTTTGTGCAGGAATAGAAACGCTGATTAAGACAGCAAGGCTATCAGGTTAGGCATCCATCCCAGCTGACTACTGTCTTTATGAGAACCTGAAAGATGCAAATGCTAGGGATACATAAGTTCAGAACAACGCAAATTTTCAGGCCAAAGAGACATTCCAGAAGAAAGCAGTCTTGTCAGCCCATGATCTTGACATTCCATCCTCCAGAGCTATGATACATACAGTTCTGTGGTTAAAGTCATACTTTTGGTATTCTGTAATTTTGCCCACATCACCTAACAGAGTTTATTTCAAAGAACAAGTGTTTTTAATTTTTTATGAAATCCATTTTAGAGCTTTTTATCTTTGCAGTTCATGTGTCTGTATGGTTCTTGGCTCTCTGGTTAGTTCCACTGATCTACACCCGGATGTCTGTTTTCATAAACTCTGTAGGTTAGCTCAGTATGTTTCCACATTTTGAAGTCCTTGGAATGTATGTTATCTAAGAAACCTAATTAAATTCTACGGCAGCATTTTTGATAAGGCACTATCTATATGAATCCACACTAGAAAGGTAGAAACTAAGGACTCTAAGGATTCTGGGTACTTGTTCTCTCCCTTTATACCCTAATACAAAACTGGTATGAATTTAAAGAGGTTCTCATGGAAAGAAATGTCGCCAAACTGTTGAAAGTCAAAATGGGAGGGTTCTTTCCCAGGAGCATCTGTTAAGTGACATTAGCATTCATTCATGAGCATCTGTTCAACTGCAATACATTGATTCAAATGAAAATGAATGTTGCTTAGACACAGAAAGAGCTTCTTCTGTCTAATGTAGGATTAGGATCAGAACCTGCCACGGGGATGGGCTGACAAACAGAGGGAGCAGGAATAAACTCTCACACAGTACTCACCTACCTCAGCAGTATGCTCACTCATGGAGGTGATGTCTCCACAGCCGAGAATAGCAGCTAATACATGCTTGTCACTGGTTGGACAGACGTGCTAAAGATACAGGGAAAAGGGCTTAGATGATTGGTAAAAGAATTAAGCCAGTGAGACAACCAGTGAACACTATGAAAAGCACAGAGAAGCGATGATACATCAAGAGCAGGATCATTAGTGTTAGGTTCAAAGCCAGACTATCTACCAGCTGTGACCTTGGGAGTGATATTTGCCTGCTCTTAGCATTGTTTCACTCATCTGTAAACATCAGGACAAGACACACCTCATTAGACATACTAGTAACATTAGTGTCTCTCTTTATAGATGAGTTTCTCAATCTTTAAATGAAAAAATTGTCCAGTTCCTGAGTCAACTTCAGAACTGGCAGAAGTTCCGACTATCAGCTTCTGTAGACATTTGATGAATGAGCAGCAACACTGAAAATGTTTAATGCTCTCCTTTGTGTATCAGAAACCAGTAGTTAAGGCTAGCTCATTGTTACTGAGTTAAGGCTAGCTCATTGTTACTTTGGTTATTATTCATCCCAAGAAGAAGAATATTATTGCCACCATCTAATTCTCCACTGATGACTGTACCTGCAAATATAGACTACCCACTTAGGTCTGTGTATTCGGGGTAAGTAGGATTCATTAACATTCCAATCCTTGCTATACACAGGGTCATGTGCTGTAAGTGTATCATTAGCAATTTCATGCTGATATTTCATGTTGATATGATTATTTATCGATTATTGATATCATGTTGATTGGTTATTTATTCAAATGGCATTTCTTTCAGCAGGACACATTACCCTGGATTGTCAAACATGCGATTGTTTTCAAAACAGAAGAACTGACATCCTTTTTTAGTTTTCTCCATTAGGAAATGTTCCTACTTAAAGGCAGGAACCCATGTTTCTCCTATAATATATGTACAGTTCTGGATTTCCTAGTCATTAAGAAATACAGCAATAGTCCATCTCAAAACTGAAATGAGGAAACAGACTTCTTGTAATTAAGAGTTTGTGGATTCTGAGCCCTCAATAAGTGCTTGGGCAGTCTTGGCTCTGGCTTTGTAATTATGTGCTGGTTGTCCAGTAATCGAGAAGTGCAGCAGAGGCTTTGGAAATCCACTTTATTCTCCATGAGAGAATGGAGAAAATGAGTTGGCATGTGTTTCCATTGATAAAGTTCCATAAGCTCTCACAGAGAAACCGAAATACCATTCTCTCTCTCTCTCTCTCTCTCTCTCTCTCTCCTCTCCTCTCCTCTCCTCTCCTCTCCTCTCCTCTCCTCTCCTCTCCTCTCCTCTCCTCTCCTCTCCTCTCCTCTCCTCTCCTCTCCTCTCCTCTCCTGTCCTCTCCTCCTCCTTCCCCTTCCTCTTCTTTCTTTCTTTCTTTCTTTCTTTCTTTCTTTCTTTCTTTCTTTCTTTCTTTCTTTCTTTCTTTCTCTCTCTCTCTCTCTCTCTTTCTCTCTCTCTCTCTCTCTCTCTCTCTCTCTCTCTCTCTCTCTCTCTCTCTCTCTCCCTCCCTCCCTCCCTCCCTCCCTCCCTCCCTCCCTCCCTCCCTCCCTCCCTTCTTTCTTTCTTTCTTTCTTTCTTTCTTTCTTTCTTTCTCTCTTTCTGTCATCTCCTACTTCTCTTCCTCTTCTTCCTCCTCCTTCTTTTTAGAGTTATCTAACTTGTGCCCATGGGAGCTCCCAGAGACTGAACTACCAATCAAAGACAATACAAGGACTGGACCTATCCACCCTCCCCCCAGCTTTCAATGTCCTTGCACATATGTAACAGATGTGCAGCTTGGTCTTCATGTGGGCCCCTCAACAACTGGAACAGCGGCTATCTGTGAGTCTTTTGTCTGCCTATGGATCCCATTCCACTAACTGGGCTGCCTTGTCTGGCCTCAGAGGGGAAGAATGCACCTAGTCTTGCAGAAACCTGACATGCAGGTGTGTGTGTGTGTGTGTGTGTGTGTGTGTGTGTGTGTGTGTGTGTTATGTCCAGCAGAGGTGGGGGACTTCTCAGAGCAGAAAGGGGGTGGGCACTGTGGAGGATCTTCTTGAGGGTGTTCTGGGAGGAGAGCAGGACTGGTATTGGGATGTAAAGTGAGCAAATAAATATACTTTTAAAATAGGCAAAAAAATTCTTTAGGCAATGTCAAATAAAGTTTATTAGTTGCTTGTGGGAAAAAAGAGCTAAATGAACGAGTATCAGCAATTCACATTAGGCCAGAAAGTCTAACTCCCCAAATGAGCAACTCTTGGGATGCCACTTGCAGAGACATACAGAGTTTTCAACATCCACAAAAAGTAAACACATCAGTTCTTTAGGATAAAGAGGGTACTTATTACCTGGATTATGAAAGGTATTTAAAGTATATGGATTTTTTTTTTAATCAGAGGCAGGAAGTGACACAAGAGGCAGTGTTTCTTCAAGCTCACTCAACAACTAGTGTATGTAGTAACCTTCCACAAAACGTAGGAGTATAATATGAGTCCAAAAGTTTGCACAGAAATTCTTCTGTAAGCTTTTAAAATTAATATTCTTTCAAAAACCAAAGAGTTTTGAAGTGCATTTTTATGTAGGAACCATGAATAGCAGTTGGAATAGAATGAATCACATTTGGCATTGTGAAAGATATGTGATAGTTATCAGAATAAAAGTGGAGTTGCTGGGTCAATGCAAATAACTAATAAATAATGAAGCCAGGCTGTTCTGGGGAGTGGGCTTGGCCAGTGATTGACAGGTATTGGAAGATGCAAGATGTTGGTGGCTTTGTTCCCTAATCACTGCTGTTAGCACTGCAGTTTTCAAGACATTGGCTTTTGAATTGGAAGGACCAGTGTTCAGTTTCTAATTTTACTATTTTAAAAAGGGAAAGTTGTTTACAATTCCTCTAACAGAAATCTTAAAGGTTAGCTGTGCCAGGAAGAGGAGACATGAGTCTGTACTGAGTGATCAAAGTTTCTTTTAATTATTGATTCCAGATGCTATTCATTCCTCATACTGCCAATCCAGAAATAGAAAATTCCATCAGAGATTCTCTGTGATGAATTTTATTGGGGAACTTTAAAACAGGGCAATGTGACTCTGCATGCCACGGTGCACCATAGACATATTCAAAGGTGAAAGGAAGCAAGGGGTACATTTTTAATGGCAAAATTGAGGAGAATTAAATAACAGCATTTGGTCATGATGAGTAATAAGAAGCAGGTTGTCAGAGGACGAGTGGACATTGCTGGGCATATGTCCTTGTGAAGTTCTTTTTGTGTGGCAGTTTCTCTTCAAGCTTATGATTCTGATAATCTTCTGTGATTATTTCTATCAGGCTGTCCTCTTTAGGCATTCTTCAGAGTGGCCTCTTTTAATTTACTTTTCATTTATTGGAGTTGACACAAGCAACTCTACTGATGCTCATAACTCTCACATTCCTTTCACAAAACCAAATGTTATTTCATTCTCTTCAAACTGCTATTCACATTTCCTTCATAAACGTACACTTTGAGCATCTTAATTTTTTTGAAAGAATATTAATTTCAGCAGCATTAAAATTTCTTCACAAACTTTTGGCTTCATGTTATACTTTTTTGTGGAAAATTATTAGTTATAGTTGTTAGATTGTCATAGAGAAAACACTCTCTTTTATGTCACTGTCTGTCTACCATAAAAATTCATATTTTAAAATATGAGAATTCAGTGCAATAAATATTCTTTATATACAAAAGAACTTACATGTTTCCTCTTTGCTGATGTTGAAAAATATGTACCTTTTTATTTGTCTGCCACAGAGAATTCTTAACAAAGGAATCTCAAATGGCTAAGAAATAAAGAAATGTTCAAAGTCCTTAGTCATTAGGAAAATGTAAATCAAAACAACTCTGAGACTTACACAAGTCAGAATGGCTAAGATAAAAACTTCAAGTGATAGCACATGCTGGCAAGGATGGAGCAAGGGGAACACTCCTCCATTGCTGGTGGGAGTGCAAACTTGTACAACCACATTGGAAATCAGTTTGGCTGCTTCTCAGAAAACTGGGAATAGTTCTACCACAAGACCCAGCTATATCACTCCTGGGCATATACCCAAAAGATGCTCCACTATACGACAAAGATACAGTTCTCAACTATGTTCATAGAAGCTTTATTTGTAATAGCCAGAAACTGGAAACAACTTAGATGTCCCTCAATTGAAAAATGGATAAAGAAAAAGTGATGTATGTACACAATGGAAATTCAGCTATGAAAAACAATGATATCATGAATTTGGCTGGCTGGCTGGATCTTGAAAATATCCGGAGTGAAGTTACCCAGTACCAAAAGGACATGCATGGTAAGGATGCTTGATTCTCACTAGAAGGGAGAATGGAATGGTTGTGGAGCAGAGGGAGAGAGGGAGTTGGGCGGGAGAGGGGATAGAGAGGGGAGTAGAGGGTTCAGAGTCAGGTGTGGGGAGAGGCAGGGGAATGGCTAGATGGTCATGAGAATGAATAGAAATCTGCAACTGACAGGGTGGGGATGGGAGGTAGGGAGCATCTCTAGGAAGACATAGAGACCTGGGATAGGGGATTGGTTCTTGCCTCAATCAAGAACCATTAGGGGTGTCCTTAGCTAGAATCCACCCATAACTCAGTGATATGGGGCCTGGGGATGCTGCCACTTCTGGCCAGGCAGGAACCCCAGTGGAGCAATAGAGACATCAACCCACCTATGAGACTTTCCACTCAAATTTATCCTGTCTACAGTAAATGCAGGGATTGGGGATGGCACAGAGGCTAAAGAAATGACCAACCAATAACTGGCCCAATTTGAGACCCATGCCATGGGCAAGCACCAATCCCTGATACTCTTAATGATACTCTGTTATTCTTGCAGACAGGAGTCTAGCATGGCTGTTCTCTGAGAGGCTCCAACCACTAACTAACTCTGATAGAGGCATACACCCACATACAAACAGTGGATGGAGCTTGGGAACAATTATGGATGAATAAGAAGGATTGCAGCCCATAAGGGGATAAGAACTCCAAAGGAAGATC